>NC_069507.1:209464559-209584559 GCF_027579735.1 Bombina bombina
TGTCTGCAATGTCAAACTTGGAAGTTTTTTTTTTTTTTTTTTAGGATTTAACTTTTTGTATCTGTAGAAAACATTTTTAATCTTTGTTTTGCATACTGGTTCAGTCTTTAATAAAGTTAATACAGGAAGTATTGCATAATTATTAGTTTCATATAAAAGCATTTGATCCATGTGAAAGAAATGAAATAAACTGAACAGTGAAAATGTTATGTATTATGTTAAAGGGACATTTTAGTGGTTAAAAGTCTAATTTTTAAAAACCGAATGCTAATTTCCCACTGTCTGCACCCTACAAAAATACTAGAGTTGATCTTGTAATAATGCGCTGCCAAGTACATGTCTTTAAATCTAATGGTTTAACTCCCTTGCATTGTGAGAAATAATTGTTTAAAAATGCTTCACCAATTTTTTTTTCTACTAGAATGTTGCTATAATGCATTTGCCGTACATTTAAAGCCTTCACTCTTTGTTTTCCTTAGTGCAATAATGACTGGCTCCTACAACAACTTCTTCCGGATGTTTGACAGAAACACTCGTCGTGATATTACATTGGAAGCTTCAAGGGAGAGCAGCAAACCACGTGCCATCTTAAAGCCACGAAAAGTCTGTACAGGTGGTAAGCGGAAGAAAGATGAAATCAACGTTGACAGCTTAGACTTCAACAAAAAAATTCTACATACAGCATGGCATCCTAAAGAGAACATAATTGCGGTTGCTGCTACCAATAATTTGTATATATTCCAGGACAAAGTTAACTAAACATGGCATTTTTTGAGGACAAAGTCTTGTTCTTGCATAGTTAAGCCTAGTTGTTTATCTGTAAGAGATAAGGTCATGTTGTCCTCCCAAATAAAGAACATGGATGAACTTTCTCTTTTGTAGTAAAGAGGAAAGCTAACATGGATTTCATTTCATGGTAGTGCTGTCTTCATTACAGAGGAAGGGAGGGCACAAGGTTTACTTGCTAAAATGAAAGCCCGCTAGAAGCAGAAGTGATGGACAAACAACGCTCATAAAATGCCTGTGCTCAATATGTAACCTAACTCTGAGCCTTCCTTTCCAGTTCATAGACCAAAAATTGTCACCAGAGAGAAAAAAAATAAAATGTGATTTCTCTTTCACATCTTACTTTCTTCTGTACTCTTTGGGCCTTTAAGAACAATCATTGTGTTCTATGCCTGAAACATTCCTCTTCTGGCCTTTTATTTAGGCTTAGGTGTTTTTTACGCTTGAGCACTTAGGTAGAACTTGAGTTTGGTCAGTAGACAAATTTCCATGTATATTATTCACTGTATCTATAATCACACCTTCCGGTGCAAACCACTTTAATAAAAATAACCAAGTATACAACGTGTTTTTAAATTTGAAGCCTATGTATTCAGCCTTTTAATTTTTTTTTTATTTTTTATTTATTTATTTTGTTGTTGCATGTATTGAGATTGAGTTAAAAAAATAACAAAACGCATTCAGATGGAATATTCAAGTGGAACAACTCTATCCTTCCTACTTTAAAACTGCCATTAGAGTACATTGAATGCAATTATATTCTATCAAAAGAACATAATGGTTATTGAGCTGGTTTTCGCCATTTGTAAGCTGTTATATTTTCAGACAGGGATTTTGCACAGTATTATGCAGAACTGTTTTAAAATTTTACCTAGATTCTTTTGGATGATTATACCTAACGTGCATTTTTTTTCTTTTCTTTTTTTGTAAACTTCTTCTAGACTTTTTTTTTTTTTTTCTTCATGTCAGACCCATCATTGCACTTCAACCTGAAATATCTTTAATATGAGTATGCCAAACAATTAGTATTTTAAGGGTTTTTAATAAAATCATATTGCAAATGAACAAATAGGTTTAACTATATGCAGCCGCTTGACACTGAAGGTCATCCGTTTCCTACTGCTAAGTAGAAATTACTTTAGTAACAGGAAGCATAGACAAGTGCCAAGTGGAGATATATTCAAGAATTTTGTGCCTCCCTGGTAACAAGCAGATGTGTTGACCTACACTCTGTTTTTAGAGAATCATTGGTCAATTATGATTATTTTGACAGTAATATGCAAGAACAAAATATGTACCTCATCCCTAATCTAATATCTGTAGAGTGCCACTTGTTCACATTAGGCCTAGTGAAAGCAAAATTGTTTCTACAGAATGAATTGAACTAATTTAAAAAGACTATACTGTATATTGGTTGTGACACTGTTTCCAGATGCTGAGTTGTGGAACTTTTTGGCCATAAAAATTCTGAATCTGACCACGTCCATTAAATAACAAAAAAATAGACCTAATAAAATGGGATTGTATATATTTGTTCAATTATTTTGACCAAAAAGTTTAATAAATTTTAAATGTTTACCTGAATTTTAGTAGTGTATCTTGCTTACTTATTTTCTCTTATAATAGTATTGTTCAAACTTTTTGCAGGCTTTGCCACATATTTAAGAGGAGCTGTTACTGTATGTCTTTCCTGAAGCTCTACATTAGGAATTTGTCAAACAAGGTTAAACTTTATTTCATAAAGGTGGTGAGTCTCCATAAACCATTACTCCTGAGATTATACTCCTGACCACTAGGAGGAGGCAAATGTTCCTAAAACTCTTGGGATTACTTAATCCCTTACACCTCTCTGGTATGTTAGTCATATATTTGCCTCCCAGGAGGAAGGTGAAAAATTGAAATGCTTCAGATTCTTCGTTGAGAGGAGTTCTCAGAAATGTGAGGCCTTTTCTCCAACATTGGTGTGTCCGGTCCACGGCGTCATCCATAACTTGTGGGAATATTCTCTTCCCCAACAGGAAATGGCAAAGAGCACAGCAAAAGCTGTCCATATAGTCCCTCCCAGGCTCCGCCCCCCCCAGTCATTCTCTTTGCCGCTCTAACAAGTAGCATCTCCACGGAGATGGTGAAGAGTATGTGGTGTTTAATTGTAGTTTTTTATTCTTCTATCAAGAGTTTATTTTAAAATAGTGCTGGTATGTACTATTTACTCTAAAACAGAAAGAGATGGAGTTCTGTTTATAAGAGGAGTATGATTTTAGCAGCAGTAACTAAAATCGGTTGCTGTTCCCACACAGGACTGTTGAGCTGAGAGAACTTCTGTTGGGGGGAACAGTTGGCAGACTTTTCTGCTTAAGGTATGACTAGCCATTATTCTAACAAGACTGTGTAATGCTGGAAGGCTGTCATTTTTCCCTCATGGGGATCGGTAAGCCATTTTCTTAGACTCAAACAGAATAAAGGGCTTATTATGGGCTATAAACTGGTAGACACTTTTATGGGCTACATCGATTGCTTTATTTAGGTATTATATGCAGTTTGAAGTTGAATTTCACACTTTTATAACTGAGGAACGTTTTTTTACGCCAGGCACTTGTTTAGACACCTTCCCAGTCAGGAAGGGCCTTTCTCTGTAGTAGGCAGAGCCTCATTTTCGCGCCATTACTGCGCAGTTACTTTTGAGAACAGTACATGCAGCTGCATGTGTGAGAGTCTGGAATTCACTGAAAAGGTTCCTAGAAGGCTTCATTTGGTATCTTATACCCCCCTGGGATTGGTGAAGTCGCAGCAAAGGCTGGGGCTGGGACTGTAAGGGGGTTAAAAATTGTAAAGGCTCCGGTTTCCACATTTTAAGGGTTAACAGCCTGAAATTTGGGGTACAATACTTTGAATGCTTTAAGACACTGTGGTGAAAATTTGGTAAAGATTGGATAATTCCTTCATAGTTTTTCACATATTCAGTAATAAAGTGTGCCCTGTTTAACATTTAAAGAGACAGTAACGGTTTTGTTTTAAAACGGTTTTTGTGCTTTATTAACCAGTTTAAGCCTGTTTAACATGTCTGTGCCTTCAGATAGATCATGTTCTGTATGTATGGAAGCCAATGTGACTCCCCCTTCTAATATGTGTGATAATTGTGCCATAGCGTCCAAACAAAGTAAGGACAGTACTGTCACAAATAGTAAAGTTGCCCAAGATGATTCCTCAGATGAAGGAAGTAGACATAGTTCTACATCATCTCCTTCTGTGTCTACACCAGTTTTGCCCACGCAGGAGACTCCTAGTACTTCTAGCGCGCCAATGCTTGTTACTATGCAACAATTGACGGCAGTAATGGATAACTTCATAGCAAATATTTTATCCAAAATGCCAGCATTTCAGAGAAAGCGCAATTGCTCTGTTTTAAGCACTGTAGAGCAGGAGGGCGCTGATGATAATTTTTCTGTCATACCCTCACACCAATCTGAAGTGGCAATGAGGGAGGTTTTGTCAGATGGGGAAATTTCTGATACAGGAAGAATTTCTCAGCAGGCAGAACCTGATGTTGTGACATTTAAATTTAAATTAGAGCATCTCCGCGCATTGCTTAAAGAGGTGCTATCTACTCTGGATGATTGTGACAATCTGGTCATCCCAGAAAGATTGTGCAAGATGGACAAGTTCCTTGAGGTCCCGGTGCACCCTGATGCTTTTCCAATACCCAAACGGGTGGCGGACATAGTGAATAAGGAGTGGGAGAGGCCAGGCATACCTTTTGTCCCTCCTCCTATATTTAAGAAATTATTCCCTATGGTCGACCCCAGAAAGGACTTATGGCAAACAGTCCCTAAGGTCGAGGGGGCGGTTTCTACACTAGCCAAACGCACGACCATTCCTATTGAGGACAATTGTGCTTTCAAAGATCCTATGGATAAAAAATTGGAGGGTTTGCTTAAAAAGATTTTTGTACAGCAAGGTTACCTCCTTCAACATATTTCGTGTATTATTCCTGTCACTACAGCGGCGTGGTTCTGGTTCGGGGAACTGGAAAAGTCGCTCAGTAGGGAGACTCCGTATGAGGAAGTCATGGACAGAATTCACGCACTTAAGTTAGCTAATTCCTTTATTTTAGATGCCGCTTTGCAGTTAGCGAGATTAGCGGCGAAAAATTCAGGGTTTGCAATTGTGGCGCGCAGAGCGCTCTGGTTAAAGTCTTGGTCGGCGGATGTATCTTCCAAGACAAAATTGCTTAATATCCCTTTCAAAGGTAAGACCCTTTTTGGGCCAGAATTGAAAGAAATTATTTCAGACATCACTGGTGGTAAGGGCCATGCCCTCCCACAAGATAGGCCTTTCAAGGCTAAGAATAAGTCTAATTTTCGTTCCTTTCGCAATTTCAGGAACGGACCGGCCTGCAACTCTGCAGCCTCTAGACAAGAGGGTAACGCTTCCCAGACTAAACCAGCTTGGAAACCGATGCAAGGCTGGAACAATGGTAAACAGGCCAAGAAGCCTGCTGCTGCTACCAAGACAGCATGAAGGGGTAGCCCCCGATCCGGGACCGGATCTAGTAGGGGGCAGACTTTCTCTCTTTGCTCAGGCTTGGGCAAGAGATGTTCAGGATCCCTGGGCACTAGAAATAGTCTCTCAGGGTTATCTTCTAGAATTCAAGGAACTACCCCCAAGGGGAAGGTTCCACATGTCTCGCTTATCTTCAAACCAAATAAAGAGACAGGCATTCTTACATTGTGTAGAAGACCTGTTAAAGATGGGAGTGATACACCCAGTTCCAACGGTGGAACAAGGTCAGGGGTTTTACTCAAATCTGTTTGTAGTTCCCAAGAAAGAGGGAACTTTCAGACCAATTCTGGATTTAAAGATTCTAAACAAATTTCTCAGAGTTCCATCGTTCAAAATGGAAACCATTCGAACGATTTTACCTACAATCCAGGAGGGTCAATTTATGACTACCGTGGATTTAAAGGATGCGTATCTACATATTCCTATCCACAAAGATCATTATCAGTTCCTAAGGTTCGCCTTTCTGGACAAGCATTACCAGTTCGTGGCTCTTCCATTCAGGCTAGCCAATGCTCCAAGGATTTTCACAAAGGTGCTCGGGTCCCTTCTAGCGGTTCTAAGACCAAGGGGTATTGCAGTGGCACCTTACCTGGGCGACATCCTAATTCAAGCGTCGTCTCTTGCCAAAGCAAAGGCTCATACAGACATTGTTCTAGCCTTTCTCAGATCTCACGGGTGGAAGGTGAACGTAGAAAAGAGTTCACTGTCTCCGTCGACAAGAGTTCCCTTCTTGGGAACAATAATAGATTCTTTAGAAATGAAGATTTCTCCAACATAGGTGTGTCCGGTCCACGGCGTCATCCTTACTTGTGGGATATTCTCCTCCCCAACAGGAAATGGCAAAGAGCCCAGCAAAGCTGGTCACATGATCCCTCCTAGGCTCCGCCTACCCCAGTCATTCTCTTTGCCGTTGTACAGGCAACATCTCCACGGAGATGGCTTAGAGTTTTTTAGTGTTTAACTGTAGTTTTTATTATTCAATCAAGAGTTTATTTTAAAATAGTGCTGGTATGTACTATTTACTCTGAAACAGAAAAGAGATGAAGATTTCTGTTTGTAAGAGGAAAATGATTTTAGCAACCGTTACTAAAATCGATGGCTGTTTCCACACAGGACTGTTGAGAGGAATTAACTTCAGTTGGGGGAAACAGTGAGCAGACTTTTGCTGCTTGAGGTATGACACATTCTAACAAGACCATGTAATGCTGGAAGCTGTCATTTTCCCTATGGGATCCGGTAAGCCATTTTTATTACATAAAGAAAAAAGGGCTTCACAAGGGCTTTTAAGACTGTAGACATTTTCTGGGCTAAAACGATTTATATATAAGCATATTTCTCCAACATAGGTGTGTCCGGTCCACGGCGTCATCCTTACTTGTGGGATATTCTCTTCCCCAACAGGAAATGGCAAAGAGCCCAGCAAAGCTGGTCACATGATCCCTCCCAGGCTCCGCCTACCCCAGTCATTCTCTTTGCCGTTGTACAGGCAACATCTCCACGGAGATGGCTTAGAGTTTTTTAGTGTTTAACTGTAGTTTTTATTATTCAATCAAGAGTTTGTTATTTTGAAATAGTGCTGGTATGTACTATTTACTCAGAAACAGAAAAGAGATGAAGATTTCTGTTTGTATGAGGAAAATGATTTTAGCAACCGTAACTAAAATCCATGGCTGTTCCACACAGGACTGTTGAGAGCAATTAACTTCAGTTGGGGGAACAGTGTGCAGTCTCTTGCTGCTTGAGGTATGACACATTCTAACAAGACGATGTAATGCTGGAAGCTGTCATTTTCCCTATGGGATCCGGTAAGCCATGTTTATTACGATCGTAAATAAGGGCTTCACAAGGGCTTATTAAGACTGTAGACTTTTTCTGGGCTAAATCGATTCATTATTAACACATATTTAGCCTTGAGGAATCATTTTATCTGGGTATTTTGATATAATAATATCGGCAGGCACTGTATTAGACACCTTATTCCTTAGGGGCTTTCCCAAAGCATAAGCAGAGCCTCATTTTCGCGCCGGTGTGGCGCACTTGTTTTTGAGAGGCATGGCATGCAGTCGCATGTGAGAGGAGCTCTGATACTTAGAAAAGACTTTCTGAAGGCGTCATTTGGTATCGTATTCCCCTTTGGGCTTGGTTGGGTCTCAGCAAAGCAGATACCAGGGACTGTAAAGGGGTTAAAGTTTAAAACGGCTCCGGTTCCGTTATTTTAAGGGTTAAAGCTTCCAAATTTGGTGTGCAATACTTTTAAGGCTTTAAGACACTGTGGTGAAAATTTGATAAATTTTGAACAATTCCTTCATGTTTTTTCGCAATTGCAGTAATAAAGTGTGTTCAGTTTAAAATTTAAAGTGACAGTAACGGTTTTATTTTAAAACGTTTTTGTACTTTGTTATCAAGTTTATGCCTGTTTAACATGTCTGAACTACCAGATAGACTGTGTTCTGAATGTGGGGAAGCCAGAATTCCTATTCATTTAAATAAATGTGATTTATGTGATAATGACAATGATGCCCAAGATGATTCCTCAAGTGAGGGGAGTAAGCATGGTACTGCATCATTCCCTCCTTCGTCTACACGAGTCTTGCCCACTCAGGAGGCCCCTAGTACATCTAGCGCGCCAATACTCCTTACTATGCAACAATTAACGGCTGTAATGGATAATTCTGTCAAAAACATTTTAGCCAAAATAAACACTTGTCAGCGTAAGCGCGGCTGCTCTGTTTTAGATACTGAAGAGCATGACGACGCTGATATTAATATCTCTGAAGGGCCCCTAACCCAGTCTGATGGGGCCAGGGAGGTTTTGTCTGAGGGAGAAATTACGGATTCAGGGAACATTTCTCAACAGGCTGAACCTGATGTGATTGCATTTAAATTTAAGTTGGAACATCTCCGCATTCTGCTTAAGGAGGTATTATCCACTCTGGATGATTGTGACAAGTTGGTCATCCCAGAGAAACTATGTAAAATGGACAAGTTCCTAGAGGTGCCGGGGCTCCCAGAAGCTTTTCCTATACCCAAGCGGGTGGCGGACATTGTTAATAAAGAATGGGAGAGGCCAGGTATTCCTTTCGTCCCTCCCCCCATATTTAAAAAATTGTTTCCTATGGTCGACCCCAGAAAGGACTTATGGCAGACAGTCCCCAAGGTCGAGGGAGCGGTTTCCACTTTAAACAAACGCACCACTATACCCATAGAGGATAGTTGTGCTTTCAAAGATCCTATGGATAAAAAATTAGAAGGTTTGCTTAAAAAGATGTTTGTTCAGCAGGGTTACCTTCTACAACCAATTTCATGCATTGTCCCTGTCGCTACAGCCGCATGTTTCTGGTTCGATGAGCTGATAAAGGCGGTCGATAGTGATTCTCCTCCTTATGAGGAGATTATGGACAGAATCAATGCTCTCAAATTGGCTAATTCTTTCACCCTCGACGCCACTTTGCAATTGGCTAGGTTAGCGGCTAAGAATTCTGGGTTTGCTATTGTGGCGCGCAGAGCGCTTTGGTTGAAATCTTGGTCGGCTGATGCGTCTTCCAAGAACAAGCTACTTAACATTCCTTTCAAGGGGAAAACGCTGTTTGGCCCTGACTTGAAAGAGATTATCTCTGATATCACTGGGGGTAAGGGCCACGCCCTTCCTCAGGATCGGCCTTTCAAGGCAAAAAATAAACCTAATTTTCGTCCCTTTCGTAGAAACGGACCAGCCCAAGGTGCTACGTCCTCTAAGCAAGAGGGTAATACTTCTCAAGCCAAGCCAGCTTGGAGACCAATGCAAGGCTGGAACAAAGGAAAGCAGGCCAAGAAACCTGCCGCTGCTACCAAGACTGCATGAAATGTTGGCCCCCGATCCGGGACCGGATCTGGTGGGGGGCAGACTCTCTCTCTTCGCTCAGGCTTGGGCAAGAGATGTTCTGGATCCTTGGGCGCTAGAAATAGTCTCCCAAGGTTATCTTCTGGAATTCAAGGGACTTCCCCCAAGGGGGAGGTTCCACAGGTCTCAGTTGTCTTCAGACCACATAAAAAGACAGGCATTCTTACATTGTGTAGAAGACCTGTTAAAAATGGGAGTGATTCATCCTGTTCCATTAAGAGAACAAGGGATGGGGTTCTACTCCAATCTGTTCATAGTTCCCAAAAAAGAGGGAACGTTCAGACCAATCTTAGATCTCAAGATCTTAAACAAGTTTCTCAAGGTTCCATCGTTCAAGATGGAAACCATTCGAACTATTCTTCCTTCCATCCAGGAAGGTCAATTCATGACCACGGTGGATTTAAAGGATGCGTATCTACATATTCCTATCCACAAGGAACATCATCGGTTCCTAAGGTTCGCATTCCTGGACAAACATTACCAGTTCGTGGCGCTTCCTTTCGGATTAGCCACTGCTCCAAGGATTTTCACAAAGGTACTAGGGTCCCTTCTAGCTGTGCTAAGACCAAGGGGCATTGCTGTAGTACCTTACTTGGACGACATTTTGATTCAAGCGTCGTCCCTTCCTCAAGCAAAGGCTCACACGGACATCGTCCTGGCCTTTCTCAGATCTCACGGATGGAAAGTGAACGTGGAAAAGAGTTCTCTATCCCCGTCAACAAGGGTTCCTTTCTTGGGAACAATTATAGACTCCTTAGAAATGAGGATTTTTCTAACAGAGGCCAGAAAAACAAAACTTCTAGACTCTTGTCGGATACTTCATTCCGTTCCTCTTCCTTCCATAGCTCAGTGCATGGAAGTGATCGGGTTGATGGTAGCGGCAATGGACATAGTTCCTTTTGCGCGCATTCATCTAAGACCATTACAACTGTGCATGCTCAGTCAGTGGAATGGGGACTATACAGACTTGTCTCCGAAGATACAAGTAAATCAGAGGACCAGAGACTCACTCCGTTGGTGGCTGTCCCTGGACAACCTGTCACAAGGGATGACATTCCGCAGACCAGAGTGGGTCATTGTCACGACCGACGCCAGTCTGATGGGCTGGGGCGCGGTCTGGGGATCCCTGAAAGCTCAGGGTCTTTGGTCTCGGGAAGAATCTCTTCTACCGATAAATATTCTGGAACTGAGAGCGATATTCAATGCTCTCAAGGCTTGGCCTCAGCTAGCGAGGGCCAAGTTCATACGGTTTCAATCAGACAACATGACAACTGTTGCGTACATCAACCATCAGGGGGGAACAAGGAGTTCCCTAGCGATGGAAGAAGTGACCAAAATCATTCTATGGGCGGAGTCTCACTCCTGCCACCTGTCTGCTATCCACATCCCAGGAGTGGAAAATTGGGAAGCGGATTTTCTGAGTCGTCAGACATTGCATCCGGGGGAGTGGGAACTCCATCCGGAAATCTTTGCCCAAGTCACTCAGCTGTGGGGCATTCCAGACATGGATCTGATGGCCTCTCGTCAGAACTTCAAAGTTCCTTGCTACGGGTCCAGATCCAGGGATCCCAAGGCGGCTCTAGTGGATGCACTAGTAGCACCTTGGACCTTCAAACTAGCTTATGTGTTCCCGCCCTTTCCTCTCATCCCCAGGCTGGTAGCCAGGATCAATCAGGAGAGGGCGTCGGTGATCTTGATAGCTCCTGCGTGGCCACGCAGGACTTGGTATGCAGATCTGGTGAATATGTCATCGGCTCCACCTTGGAAGCTACCTTTGAGACGAGACCTTCTTGTTCAGGGCCCGTTCGAACATCCGAATCTGGTTTCACTCCAGCTGACTGCTTGGAGATTGAACGCTTGATTTTATCGAAGCGAGGGTTCTCAGATTCTGTTATCGATACTCTTGTTCAGGCCAGAAAGCCTGTAACTAGAAAGATTTACCACAAAATTTGGAAAAAATATATCTGTTGGTGTGAATCTAAAGGATTCCCTTGGGACAAGGTTAAGATTCCTAGGATCCTATCCTTCCTTCAAGAAGGATTGGAAAAAGGATTATCTGCAAGTTCCCTGAAGGGACAGATTTCTGCCTTGTCGGTGTTACTTCACAAAAAACTGGCTGCTGTGCCAGATGTTCAAGCTTTTGTTCAGGCTCTGGTTAGAATTAAGCCTGTTTACAAGCCTTTGACTCCTCCTTGGAGTCTCAATTTAGTTCTTTCAGTTCTTCAGGGGGTTCCGTTTGAACCCTTGCATTCCGTTGATATTAAATTATTATCTTGGAAAGTTTTGTTTTTAGTTGCAATTTCTTCTGCCAGAAGAGTTTCAGAATTATCTGCTCTGCAGTGTTCTCCTCCTTATCTGGTGTTCCATGCAGATAAGGTGGTTTTACGTACTAAACCTGGTTTTCTTCCAAAAGTTGTTTCTAACAAAAACATTAACCAGGAGATTATCGTACCTTCTCTGTGTCCGAAACCAGTTTCAAAGAAGGAACGTTTGTTGCACAATTTGGATGTTGTTCGCGCTCTAAAATTCTATTTAGATGCTACAAAGGATTTTAGACAAACATCTTCCTTGTTTGTTGTTTATTCCGGTAAAAGGAGAGGTCAAAAAGCAACTTCTACCTCTCTCTCTTTTTGGATTAAAAGCATCATCAGATTGGCTTACGAGACTGCCGGACGGCAGCCTCCCGAAAGAATCACAGCTCATTCCACTAGGGCTGTGGCTTCCACATGGGCCTTCAAGAACGAGGCTTCTGTTGATCAGATATGTAGGGCAGCGACTTGGTCTTCACTGCACACTTTTACCAAATTTTACAAGTTTGATACTTTTGCTTCTTCTGAGGCTATTTTTGGGAGAAAGGTTTTGCAAGCCGTGGTGCCTTCCATTTAGGTGACCTGATTTGCTCCCTCCCTTCATCCGTGTCCTAAAGCTTTGGTATTGGTTCCCACAAGTAAGGATGACGCCGTGGACCGGACACACCTATGTTGGAGAAAACAGAATTTATGTTTACCTGATAAATTACTTTCTCCAACGGTGTGTCCGGTCCACGGCCCGCCCTGGTTTTTTAATCAGGTCTGATAATTTATTTTCTTTAACTACAGTCACCACGGTACCATATGGTTTCTCCTATGCAAATATTCCTCCTTAACGTCGGTCGAATGACTGGGGTAGGCGGAGCCTGGGAGGGATCATGTGACCAGCTTTGCTGGGCTCTTTGCCATTTCCTGTTGGGGAAGAGAATATCCCACAAGTAAGGATGACGCCGTGGACCGGACACACCGTTGGAGAAAGTAATTTATCAGGTAAACATAAATTCTGTTTTTATACCCCATAGCCTTGAGGAATTATTTTAATCTTGGGAACTATGTAAAATATCCGGCAGGCACTGTTTTGGACACCTTATTCTCTAGGGGCTTTCCCTAATCATAGGCAGAGTCTCATTTTCGCGCCTCTATTGCGCACTTGTTTTTGGGAAGCATGACATGCAGATGCATGTGTGAGGAGCTCTGATACATAGATAAGACTTTCTGAAGGCGTCATTTGGTATCGTATTCCCCTTTGGGCTTGGTTGGGTCTCAGCAAAGCAGATACCAGGGACTATAAAGGGGTTAAATATAAAAACGGCTCCGGTTCCGTTATTTTAAGGGTTAAAGTTTCCAAATTTGGTGTGCAATACTCTTAAGGCTTTAAGACACTGTGGTGAAATTTTGGTGAATTTTGAACAATTCCTTCATACTTTTTCACATTTGCAGTAATAAAGTGTGTTCAGTTTAAAATTTAAAGTGACAGTAACGGTTTTATTTTAAAACGTTTTTTGTACTTTGTTATCAAGTTTATGCCTGTTTAACATGTCTGAACTACCAGATAGACTGTGTTCTGTATGTGGGGAAGCCAAGGTTCCTTCTCATTTAAATAGATGTGATTTATGTGACACAAAATTTAGAGAAAATGATGCCCAAGATGATTCCTCAAGTGAGGGGAGTAAGCATGGTACTGCATCATCCCCTCCTTCGTCTACACCAGTCTTGCCCACTCAGGAGGCCCCTAGTACATCTAGTGCGCCAATACTCCTTACTATGCAACAATTAACGGCTGTAATGGATAATTCTATCAAAAACATTTTAGCCAAAATGCCCACTTATCAGCGAAAGCGCGACTGCTCTGTTTTAGAAAATACTGAAGAGCATGAGGACGCTGATGATATTGGTTCTGAAGTGCCCCTACACCAGTCTGAGGGGGCCAGGGAGGTTTTGTCTGAGGGAGAAATTTCAGATTCAGGGAAAATTTCTCAACAAGCTGAACCTGATGTGATTACATTTAAATTTAAATTGGAACATCTCCGCGCTCTGCTTAAGGAGGTGTTATCTACTCTGGATGATTGTGAGAATTTGGTCATTCCAGAGAAATTATGTAAAATGGACAAGTTCCTAGAGGTCCCGGGGCCCCCCGAAGCTTTTCCTATACCCAAGCGGGTGGCGGACATTGTAAATAAAGAATGGGAAAGGCCCGGTATACCTTTCGTCCCTCCCCCCATATTTAAAAAATTGTTTCCTATGGTCGATCCCAGAAAGGACTTATGGCAGACAGTCCCCAAGGTCGAGGGGGCGGTTTCTACTCTAAACAAACGCACCACTATACCCATAGAAGATAGTTGTGCTTTCAAAGATCCTATGGATAAAAAATTAGAAGGTTTGCTTAAAAAGATGTTTGTTCAGCAAGGTTACCTTCTACAACCAATTTCATGCATTGTTCCTGTCACTACAGCAGCGTGTTTCTGGTTCGATGAACTAGAAAAGGCGCTCAATAATAATTCTTCTTCTTATGAGGAGATTATGGACAGAATTCATGCTCTCAAATTGGCTAATTCTTTCACCCTAGACGCCACTTTGCAATTGGCTAGGTTAGCGGCGAAAAATTCTGGTTTTGCTATTGTGGCGCGCACAGCGCTTTGGCTAAAATCTTGGTCAGCGGATGCGTCTTCCAAGAACAAATTGCTTAACATTCCTTTCAAGGGGAAAACGCTGTTTGGCCCTGACTTGAAAGAGATTATCTCTGATATCACTGGGGGCAAGGGCCACGCCCTTCCTCAGGATAGGTCTTTCAAAGCCAAAAATAAACCTAATTTTCGTCCCTTTCGCAGAAACGGACCAGCCCCAAGTGCTACGTCCTCTAAGCAAGAGGGTAATACTTCTCAAGCCAAGCCAGCCTGGAGGCCAATGCAAGGCTGGAACAAAGGAAAGCAGGCCAAGAAACCTGCCACTGCTACCAAGACAGCATGAGATGTTGGCCCCCGATCCGGGACCGGATCTGGTGGGGGGCAGACTCTCTCTCTTCGCTCAGGCTTGGGCAAGAGATGTTCTGGATCCTTGGGCACTAGAAATAGTCTCCCAAGGTTATCTTCTGGAATTCAAGGGGCTTCCCCCAAGGGGGAGGTTCCACAGGTCTCAATTGTCTTCAGACCACATAAAAAAACAGGCATTCTTACATTGTGTAGAAGACCTGTTAAAAATGGGAGTGATTCATCCTGTTCCATTAGGAGAACAAGGGATGGGGTTCTACTCCAATCTGTTCGTAGTTCCCAAAAAAGAGGGAACATTCAGACCAATCTTCTATCTCAAGATCCTAAACAAGTTTCTCAAGGTTCCATCGTTCAAAATGGAAACCATTCGAACAATTCTTCCTTCCATCCAGGAAGGTCAATTCATGACCACGGTGGATTTAAAGGATGCGTATCTACATATTCCTATCCACAAGGAACATCATCCGTTCCTAAGGTTCGCATTCCTGGACAAGCATTACCAGTTTGTGGCACTTCCGTTCGGATTAGCCACTGCTCCAAGAATTTTCACAAAGGTACTAGGGTCCCTTCTAGCGGTGCTAAGACCAAGGGGCATTGCAGTAGTACCTTACTTGGACGACATTCTGATTCAAGCGTCGTCCCTTCCACAAGCAAAGGCTCACACGGACATTGTCCTGGCCTTTCTCAGATCTCACGGGTGGAAAGTGAACGTAGAAAAAAGTTCGCTATCTCCGTCAACAAGGGTTCCCTTCTTGGGAACAATAATAGACTCCTTAGAAATGAGGATTTTTCTGACAGAGGCCAGAAAATCAAAACTTCTAAACTCTTGTCAAATACTTCATTCTGTTCCTCTTCCTTCCATAGCGCAGTGCATGGAAGTAATAGGTTTGATGGTAGCGGCAATGGACATAGTTCCTTTTGCGCGAATTCATCTAAGACCATTACAACTGTGCATGCTCAGTCAGTGGAATGGGGACTATACAGACTTGTCTCCGACGATACAAGTAGATCAGAGGACCAGAGATTCACTCCGTTGGTGGCTGTCCCTGGACAACCTGTCACAGGGGATGAGCTTCCGCAGACCAGAGTGGGTCATTGTCATGACCGACGCCAGTCTGGTGGGCTGGGGCGCGGTCTGGGGACCCCTGAAAGCTCAGGGTCTTTGGTCGCGGGAAGAATCTCTTCTCCCGATAAATATTCTGGAACTAAGAGCGATATTCAATGCTCTCAAGGCTTGGCCTCAGCTAGCAAAGGCCAAGTTCATACGGTTTCAATCAGACAACATGACGACTGTTGCGTACGTCAACCATCAGGGGGGAACAAGGAGTTCCCTGGCGATGGAAGAAGTGACCAAAATCATTCAATGGTCGGAGACTCACTCCTGCCACTTGTCTGCAATCCACATCCCAGGAGTGGAAAATTGGGAAGCGGATTTTCTGAGTCGTCAGACATTTCATCCGGGGGAGTGGGAACTCCATCCGGAAATCTTTGCCCAAATTACTCAATTGTGGGGCATTCCAGACATGGATCTGATGGCCTCTCGTCAGAACTTCAAGGTTCCTTGCTACGGGTCCAGATCCAGGGATCCCAAGGCGACTCTAGTAGATGCACTAGTAGCACCTTGGATCTTCAAACTAGCTTATGTATTCCCGCCGTTTCCCCTCATCCCCAGGCTGGTAGCCAGGATCAATCAGGAGAGGGCATCGGTGATCTTGATAGCTCCTGCGTGGCCACGCAGGACTTGGTATGCAGACCTGGTGAATATGTCATCGGCTCCACCATGGAAGCTACCTTTGAGACGAGACCTTCTTGTTCAAGGTCCGTTCGAACATCCGAATCTGGTCTCACTCCAACTGACTGCTTGGAGATTGAACGCTTGATCTTATCAAAGCGAGGGTTCTCAGATTCTGTCATTGATACTCTGGTTCAGGCCAGAAAGCCTGTAACTAGAAAAATCTACCACAAAATATGGAAAAAATATATCTGTTGGTGTGAATCTAAAGGATTCCCTTGGGACAAGGTAAAAATTCCTAAGATTCTATCCTTTCTTCAAGAAGGTTTGGAGATAGGATTATCTGCAAGTTCTTTGAAGGGACAGATTTCTGCCTTGTCTGTGTTACTTCACAAAAAGCTGGCAGCTGTGCCAGATGTTCAAGCCTTTGTTCAGGCTCTGGTTAGAATCAAGCCTGTTTACAAACCTTTGACTCCTCCTTGGAGTCTCAATTTAGTTCTTTCAGTTCTTCAGGGGGTTCCGTTTGAACCCTTACATTCCGTTGATATTAAGTTATTATCTTGGAAAGTTTTGTTTTTGGTTGCAATTTCTTCTGCTAGAAGAGTTTCAGAATTATCTGCTCTGCAGTGTTCTCCTCCTTATCTGGTGTTCCATGCAGATAAGGTGGTTTTACGTACTAAACCTGGTTTTCTTCCGAAAGTTGTTTCTAACAAAAACATTAACCAGGAGATAGTCGTGCCTTCTTTGTGTCCGAATCCAGTTTCAAAGAAGGAACGTTTGTTGCACAATTTGGATGTAGTTCGTGCTCTAAAATTCTATTTAGATGCTACAAAGGATTTTAGACAAACATCTTCTTTGTTTGTTGTTTATTCTGGTAAAAGGAGAGGTCAAAAAGCAACTTCTACCTCTCTCTCTTTTTGGATTAAAAGCATCATCAGATTGGCTTACGAGACTGCCGGACGGCAGCCTCCTGAAAGAATCACAGCTCATTCCACTAGGGCTGTGGCTTCCACATGGGCCTTCAAGAACGAGGCTTCTGTTGATCAGATATGTAAGGCAGCGACTTGGTCTTCACTGCACACTTTTACTAAATTTTACAAATTTGATACTTTTGCTTCTTCTGAGGCTATTTTTGGGAGAAAGGTTTTGCAAGCCGTGGTGCCTTCCATCTAGGTGACCTGATTTGCTCCCTCCCTTCATCCGTGTCCTAAAGCTTTGGTATTGGTTCCCACAAGTAAGGATGACGCCGTGGACCGGACACACCTATGTTGGATAAAACAGAATTTATGTTTACCTGATAAATTACTTTCTCCAACGGTGTGTCCGGTCCACGGCCCGCCCTGGTTTTTTAATCAGGTCTGATAATTTATTTTCTTTAACTACAGTCACCACGGTATCATATGATTTCTCCTATGCAAATATTCCTCCTTTACGTCGGTCGAATGACTGGGGTAGGCGGAGCCTAGGAGGGATCATGTGACCAGCTTTGCTGGGCTCTTTGCCATTTCCTGTTGGGGAGGAGAATATCCCACAAGTAAGGATGACGCCGTGGACCGGACACACCGTTGGAGAAAGTAATTTATCAGGTAAACATAAATTCTGTTTTTCCTAACAGATGTCAGAAGGTTAAAGCTTCTAAACGCTTGCCAAGTTCTTCACTCTATTCTGCAGCCTTCCATAGCTCAGTGCATGGAAGTAGTAGGGTTGATGGTTGCAGCAATGGACATAGTTCCTTTTGCTCGAATTCATCTAAGACCATTACAACTGTGCATGCTCAAGCAGTGGAATGGGGACTATACAGACTTGTCTCCAATGAGTCAAGTAGATTAGATGACCAGAGACTCACTCCGTTGGTGGCTGACCCAGGATCACCTGTCCCAGGGAATGAGCTTCCGCAGACCAGAGTGGGTCATCGTCACGACCAACGCCAGTCTATTAGGCTAGGGCGCGGTCTGGGATTCCCTGAAAGCTCAGGGTCTATGGTCTCGGGAAGAGTCTCTTCTCCCGATAAACATTCTGGAACTGAGAGCAATATTCAATGCTCTCCGGGCTTGGCCTCAACTAGTGAAGGCCAGATTCATAAGATTCCAGTCAGACAACATGACGACTGTTGCTTACATCAACCATCAGGGGGGAACAAGGAGTTCCTTGGCGATGAGAGAGGTGTCCAAAATCATCAAATGGGCGGAGGATCACTCCTGCCACCTATCTGCAATCCACATCCCAGGAGTAGACAACTGGGAGGCGGATTATCTGAGTCGTCAGACTTTCCATCCGGGGGAGTGGGAACTTCACCCGGAGGTGTTTGCCCAGTTGACTCAATTATGGGGCATTCCAGACATGGATCTGATGGCGTCTCGTCAGAACTTCAAGGTTCCTTGCTACGGGTCCAGATCCAGGGATCCCAAGGCGACTCTAGTGGATGCATTAGTGGCGCCTTGGTCCTTCAACCTAGCTTAAGCGTTTCCGCCGTTCCCTCTCCTTCCCAGGCTGGTAGCCAGGATCAAACAGGAGAAGGCCTTGGTGATTCTGATAGCTCCTGCGTGGCCGCGCAGGACTTGGTATGCAGACCTGGTGAATATGTCATCGGCTCCACCATGGAAGCTACCTTTGAGACAGGATCTTCTAGTGCAAGGTCCATTCGAACATCCAAATCTAGTTTCTCTCCAGCTGA
Source organism: Bombina bombina (assembly GCF_027579735.1). Classification (NCBI taxonomy): domain Eukaryota; kingdom Metazoa; phylum Chordata; class Amphibia; order Anura; family Bombinatoridae; genus Bombina; species Bombina bombina. The sequence goes on from NC_069507.1 coordinate 209,483,488, forward strand.
CTGCTTGGAAATTGAACGCTTGATTTTATCCAAGCGCGGGTTTTCGGATTCAGTGATAGATACTTTGGTCCAAGCCAGAAAACCCGTGACTAGAAAGATTTACCATAAAATATGGAAAATATATATCTGTTGGTGTGAATCCAATGGATTCTCATGGAGTAAGATTAAAATTCCCAGGATCCTCTCCTTTCTCCAAGAAGGTTTGGATAAGGGATTGTCAGCGAGTTCTCTAAAAGGACAGATTTCTGCTCTGTCTTGTTACACAGACGACTGGCAGCTGTGCCAGATGTTCAAGCTTTTGTACAGGCTTTGGTCAGGATCAAGCCTGTTTACAGACATTTGACTCCTCCCTGGAGTCTAAATTTAGTTCTTTCAGTTCTTCAAGGGGTTCCGTTTGAACCCTTACATTCCATAGATATCAAGTTATTATCTTGGAAAGTTCTGTTTTTGGTTGCTATTTCTTCTGCTAGAAGAGTTTCTGAATTATCTGCTTTGCAGTGTGACCCACCCTATCTGGTGTTCCATTCAGATAAGGTTGTTTTGCGTACCAAGCCTGGTTTTCTTCCAAAAGTTGTTTCCAACAAGAATATTAACCAGGAAATAGTTGTTCCTTCTTTGTGTCCGAATCCAGTTTCAAAGAAGGAACGTTTGTTACACAATTTAGATGTAGTCCGTGCTTTAAAGTTCTATTTAGAAGCAACAAAGGATTTCAGACAAACTTCTTCTCTGTTTGTCTTTTATTCTGGCAAGAGGAGAGGTCAAAAGGGTACTGCTACCTCTTTCCTTCTGGCTGAAAAGCATCATCCGATTGGCTTACGTGACTGCCGGACGGCAGCCTCCTGAACGAATCACAGCTCACTCTACTAGGGCTGTGGCTTCCACATGGGCCTTCAAGAACGAGGCTTCTGTTGATCAGATATGTAAGGCAGCGACTTTGTAGAATTTGGCAAAAGTGTGCAGAGAAGACAAATTTGATACTTTTGCTTCTTCGAGGCTATTTTTGGGAGAAAGGTTTTGCAAGCCGTGGTGCCTTCTGTTTAGGTAACCTGATTTGCTCCCTTCCTTCATCCGTGTCCTAAAGCTTTGGTATTGGTTCCCACAAGTTATGGATGACGCCGTGGACCGGACACACCAATGTTGGAGAAAACAGAATTTATGCTTACCTGATAAATTGCTTTCTCCAACGGTGTGTCCGGTCCACGGCCCGCCCTGGTTTTTTTAATCAGGTTTGAAAAATTTCTTTCTTTATACACTAGTCACCACGGCACCCTATAGTTTCTCCTTTTTGTCTCCTATCCGTCGGTTGAATGACTGGGGGGGGCGGAGCCTGGGAGGGACTATATGGACAGCTTTTGCTGTGCTCTTTGCTATTTCCTGTTGGGGAAGAGAATATTCCCACAAGTTATGCATGATGCCGTGGACCGGACACACCGTTGGAGAAAGTAATTTATCAGGTAAGCATAAATTCAGTTTTTTCCCCCTTCATAGAGCAGTTACTGAACAGACTGGAGAGAGTAGAGTATTAAGTAGTGATAGAATTAATCCCAGTGAAGGAGTTACAAGCCTGGCACAGGTGTCGCCCTGTATTTTGTTGTAGGCAATTTGTTATTTGCAGGTTTTGCTTCCTAATGTTTTGCCTATTTAGCTTTTTTACACGCTCTGTCCCCTTTTTAGCATGAGCCTGCTATCAGTGTTGTATGTTTTTCTTTCTTATGACGCGGTGAGTTGACGGGATCATCAATTACTGTTGGGGATATCACTCCTAGCCAGCAGGAGGAGTCAGAGCACCACAGCAAAGCTGTTAAGTATAACTTCCCTTCCCACAAACCCCAGTCATTCTCTTTGCCTTAGGTGTAAGAAGGAGGTGAAAATTTTAGGTGTCTGTACAAGATTCTTCTATCAAGAGTTTATTTTGGAAGCCTGAGCAGGTTTGCTCTGATCTTCCCTGTCATGCTGGGTTTAGCTGTACTCCACGTTAGTCTCTTCAGGAGGGCTGTGGTAGCTTTAAAGCAGTTAGGAACTTGTGAGGGGTGCCTCACTGCGCTTTCCTAACAAAATTGCTGCCCTTATACTGTATGCCTGAGTAAGCTTACTCTGTCATGTCATTCACAGGACCCTGTGAGGAGCGCCTTCCTTCCATTCCTGATGCTGTCTCCCTGTTGGACAGAAGGTACAGGTAAGTGCCATTTATTCTTTTTTAAGAACCTGGCACCCAAGCTGATTAATAACACCACACCTTTTTACTGGGATATGTCTTCCTGTGGCTAGGAAGATTTCTTTTAACAGACTGACAGGGCACTGTGGGACCTAGGTGAGAGACTTGTTTAACAGTTTTATTGGTGGCTCAGTTCAAGAGAGCTATGTATAGTCATTTGGCTTGTAAAACTTTTGCAAAATTGGTCATTTGGCTCCTGCGTTAATAGCAGGCTGTTAATTAACGGATCCATTCCGTTTTTCGCCAATCGGCCCGTAGTCACTATGGTGACTTCATAGGGGGTGGCTTCTCTTCCCCAGATGCGATGCACGCTTTCTCTTGGCGAAACGTGACCGTAACGGCAGAGGAACAAACACGGAGGATTAGCAGCTATGAAGTTTGTCTTTTTTCCCATGCTTGTATTCACTCCGGAAGCCAGGTACTGTGTAGCTTTATTTAGGAGATACCTTTGTGCATTTCTACTCATTGCTGCTTAGAAGTAGCACGATTATATTTGGAACTCTGCTGCAATATTCCTCGGCAGCTACTAAACTTTGTCTTATTAATACCAATTGACTCAGTGGTGGCAATTTCTATCAGTTTTATTGGTGCTTTTATGCTGTTTTTTATTTTTATAGCTCGGACGTCCGATTTTTAATTATTTGATCATTATAATTATTTTTCATGTAATTGGCAAGAGTCCATGAGATAGTGACGTAGGGGATATACAATTCTACCAGGAGGGGCAAAGTTTCCCAAACCTCAAAATGCCTATAAATACACCCCTCACCACACCCAAAATTCAGTTTTACAAACTTTGCCTCCTATGGAGGTGGTGAAGTAAGTTTGTGCTAAGATTTCTAGGTTGATATGCGCTTCTCAGCATTTTGAAGCCCGATTCCTCTGAGTACAGTGAATGTCAGAGGGATGTGAAGGGAGTATCACCTTTTGAATACAACGGTTTTCCTCACAGGAACCGTTTCAGTACTGGTTTGGCTATCTGCTATACAGGGAGTGCAGAATTATTAGGCAAATGAGTATTTTGACCACATCATCCTCTTTATGCATGTTGTCTTACTCCAAGCTGTATAGGCTCGAAAGCCTACTACCAATTAAGCATATTAGGTGATGTGCATCTCTGTAATGAGAAGGGGTGTGGTCTAATGACATCAACACCCTATATCAGGTGTGCATAATTATTAGGCAACTTCCTTTCCTTTGGCAAAATGGGTCAAAAGAAGGACTTGACAGGCTCAGAAAAGTAAAAAATAGTGAGATATTTTGCAGAGGGATGCAGCACTCTTAAAATTGCAAAGCTTCTGAAGCGTGATCATCGAACAATCAAGCGTTTCATTCAAAATAGTCAACAGGGTCGCAAGAAGCGTGTGGAAAAACCAAGGCGCAAAATAACTGCCCATGAACTGAGAAAAGTCAAGCGTGAAGATGCCACTTGCCACCAGTTTGGCCATATTTCAGAGCTGCAACATCACTGGAGTGCCCAAAAGCACAAGGTGTGCAATACTCAGAGACATGGCCAAGGTAAGAAAGGCTGAAAGACGACCACCACTGAACAAGACACACAAGCTGAAACGTCAAGACTGGGCCAAGAAATATCTCAAGACTGATTTTTCTAAGGTTTTATGGACTGATGAAATGAGAGTGAGTCTTGATGGGCCAGATGGATGGGCACGTGGCTGGATTGGTAAAGGGCAGAGAGCTCCAGTCCGACTCAGACGCCAGCAAGGTGGAGGTGGAGTACTGGTTTGGGCTGGTATCATCAAAGATGAGCTTGTGGGGCCTTTTCGGGTTGAGGATGGAGTCAAGCTCAACTCCCAGTCCTACTGCCAGTTTCTGGAAGACACCTTCAAGCAGTGGTACAGGAAGTCTGCATCCTTCAAGAAAAACATGATTTTCATGCAGGACAATGCTCCATCACACGCGTCCAAGTACTCCACAGCGTGGCTGGCAAGAAAGGGTATAAAAGAAGAAAATCTAATGACATGGCCTCCTTGTTCACCTGATCTGAACCCCATTGAGAACCTGTGGTCCATCATCAAATGTGAGATTTACAAGGAGGGAAAACAGTACACCTCTCTGAACAGTGTCTGGGAGGCTGTGGTTGCTGCTGCACGCAATGTTGATGGTGAAAAGATCAAAACACTGACAGAATCCATGGATGGCAGGCTTTTGAGTGTCCTTGCAAAGAAAGGTGGCTATATTGGTCACTGATTTGTTTTTGAATGTCAGAAATGTATATTTGTGAATGTTGAGATGTTATATTGGTTTCACTGGTAAAAAGAAATAATTGAAATGGGTATATATTTGTTTTTTGTTAAGTTGCCTAATAATTATGCACAGTAATAGTCACCTGCACACACAGATATCCCCCTAAAATAGCTAAAACTAAAAACAAACTAAAAACTACTTCCAAAAATATTCAGCTTTGATATTAATGAGTTTTTTGGGTTCATTGAGAATATGGTGGTTGTTCAATAATAAAATTAATCCTCAAAAATACAACTTGCCTAATAATTCTGCACTCCCTGTATGTGGATGGGTATCTTTTGGTAAGTATGTTTTCATTACTTAAGACACTCTCAGCTATGGTTTGGCACTTTATGTATTTTTATAAAGTTCTAAATATATTTACAGGTAGCCCTCAGTTTACGCCGGGGTTAGGTTCCAGGAGGAATGGTTGTAAATCGAAACTGTTGTAAATTGAAACCCAGTTTATAATGTAAGTCAATGGGAAGTGAGGAAGTTAGGTTCCAGGCCCCTCTCAACATTGTCATAAGTAACACCTAATACAATATTTTTAAAGCTTTGAAATGAAGACTTTAAATTCTATACAGCATTATAAACCTAAAAATATAGATTGTATCATCATCAAACTAAGTTTAATGTGCAAAAACATTTGCTAAACATCACCTAATAAAATAATTACATCAGACTGCATCATCATAATCAAACTAAGTTTAATGAACAAAAATGTTTTTTCTCTTGTAAGGTGTATCCAGTCCACGGGTTCATCCATTACTTGTGGGATATTCTCCTTCCCAACAGGAAGTTGCAAGAGGACACCCACAGCAGAGCTGTCTATATAGCTCCTCCCCTAACCCCCACCCCCAGTCATTCTCTTGCAACTCTCGACAAGATAGGAAGTATCAAGAGATATGTGGTGACTTAGTGTAGTTTTTACCTTCAATCAAGATTTTATTTTTAAACGGTACTGGCGTTGTACTGTTTTACTCTCAGGCAGAAATTAGAAGAAGAATTCTGCCTGGAGGTTTGATGATCTTAGCGGTTTGTAACTAAGGTCCATTGCTGTTCTCACACATAACTGAAGAGTATGGGAAAACTTCAGTTGGGGAAACGGTCTGCAGATTACCTGCTTTGAGGTATGTTCAGTATTTTTATTTCTAGAGAGATGAATAAGTTCTAGAAAATGCTGACAGAGCCTTGTGTATTTGAGGTAAGCCTGATGCAGTGATTTAACAGCGACTGGGATCATGCTTACAAAACAGGGTAATACTCATGTTACTACTCATATTACTTAGTGACAAAACGTTTTACATGTTTCATAAATAGGACGTTTTTTCTCTGAGGGAGATAAGTCTTTATTTGGGACCTAGTTTTCCACATGGCTTGTTAGATACTCCTAGGAGTATTTTCTTTAGGCCCCTCTGACATCCAGTACATGGTGGGAGGGGCCTATTTTCACGCTCTAGATGCAGTTTTTCTTCAGACTGAGACACCCAGCTTCCCTAGAGGAGTCCTCTGGCATCTGAGGACCATTACAAAGGGTTTATTTCTGCACAAAATCGTGTTTGAGGGCAGGTAGGAGCCTCAGCAGAGCTGTGGCAAGGTGCTCAACTGTCTTAACGTTTTTTATATCCGGTTTGGGGCCTAAGGGGTTAATAATCCATTTGCAAGTGGGTGCAATCTTGCTTTAGTCCCTTACACACACTGTAAAAATTTCAAAGACTTTACTGTATTTTTACACTGTTTTGGAGTTTAAGTGCTAGTTTTTTTCTCTTAAAGGCACAGTAACGTTATTTAATTGCCGTTTCACCTTTATTAAAGTGTTTTCCAAGCTTGCTTGTCTCATTAGTCTGTTAAACATATCTGACATAGAGGAAACTCCTTGTTCAATATGTTTGGAAGCCATTGTGGAACCCCCTCTTAGAAAGTCCCATACGGACATTGTTCTGGCCTTTCTGAGGTCTCACGGGTGGAAAGTGTACAGAGAAAAGAGTTCTCTCTCTCCTCTCACTAGAGTTTCCTTCCTAGGAACTCTGATAGATTCAGTAGAAATGAAAATTTTTCTGACAAAGGTCAGGATTTCACAGCTTCTAACTTCCTGCCGTGCTCTTCATTCCACTTCTCGGCCGTCAGTGGCTCAGTGTATGGAAATGATCGGCCTAATGGTAGCGGCAATGGACATAGTTCCGTTTGCCCGCCTACATCTCAGACCACTGCAACTTTGCAGTGGACTACACAGATTTGTCTCCTCTGTTAAATCTGGATCAAGAGACCAGGGATTCTCTTCCCTGGTAGTTATCTCGGGTCCATCTGTCCAGGGGAATGAGTTTCCGCAGACCAGAGTGGACTATAGTGACGACAGATGCCAGCCTCCTGGGCTGGGGCGCAGTCTGGAATTCCCTGAATGCTCAGGGTTCGTGGACTCAGGAGGAAGCCCTCCTTCTGATATTCTGGAACTAAGAGCGATATTCAATGCTCTTCAGGCTTGGCCTCAACTAGCTGCGGCCAAGTTCATCAGATTTCAGTCGGACAATATCATGACTGTAGCCTATTATATCAACCATCAGGGGGGAACAAGGAGTCCCCTGGCAATGATGGAGGTTTCAAAGATAATTCTATGAGCAGAGGCTCACTCTTGCCATCTCTCAGCTATCCATATCCCAGGAGTAGAGAACTGGGAGGCGGATTTTCTAAGTCGGCAGACTTTTCATCCGGGGGAGTGGGAGCTCCATCCGGAGGTATTTGCCCAGCTGATTCAACTATGGGGCAAACCAGAACTGGATCTGATGGCGTCTCATCAGAACGCCAAGCTTCCTTGTTACGGGTCCAGGTCAAGGGATCCCCAGGCAGCGCTGATAGATGCTCTAGCAGTGCCCTGGTCCTTCAGCCTGGCCTATGTGTTACCACCGTTTCTTCTCCTCCCTCGTCTGATTGCCAAGATCAAGCAGGAGAGAGCTTCAGTGATTTTGATAGCACCTGCGTGGCCACGCAGGACTTGGTATGCAGATCTGGTGGGCATGTCATCCTTTCCACCATGGACTCTGCCGCTGAGGCAGGACCTTCTACTCCAAGGTCCATTCAAACATCCAAATCTAATTTCTCTGCGTCTGACTGCTTAGAGATTGAACGCTTGATTTTATCAAAACGTGGTTTCTCGGAGTCGGTCATTGATGCCTTGATTTAGGCTCGAAAGCCTGTCGCCAGGAAAATCTATCATAAAATATGGTGTAAATATCTTCATTGGTGTGAATCCAAGGGTTACTCATGGAGTAAGGTCAGGATTCCTAGGATTTTATCTTTTCTCCAAGAAGGATTGGAAAAGGGATTATCAGCTAGTTCCTTAAAGGGACAGATTTCTGCTCTGTCTATTCTTTTGCACAAGCATCTGGCAGATGTTCCAGATGTTCAGGCGTTTTGTCAGGCTTTAGTTAGAATCAAGCCTGTGTTTAAACCTGTTGCTCCGCCATGGAGTTTAAATTTAGTTCTTAAAGTTCTTCAAGGGGTCCCGTTTGAACCTTTGCATTCCATAGATATCAAGCTTTTATCTTGGAAAGTTCTGTTCTTAGTGGCTATCTCTTCGGCTCGAAGAGTTTCAGAGTTATCTGCCTTACAGTGTGATTCCCCTTATCTGATCTTCCATGCAGATAAGGTAGTTTTGCGTACCAAACCTGGGTTTCTTCCTAAGGTAGTATCTAATAAGAATATCAATCGGGAAATTGTTGTTCCGTCACTGTGTCCTAATCCTTCTTCAAAGAAGGAACGTCTGTTACACAATCTTGACGTGGTTCGTGCTTTAAAGTTTTATTTACAAGCTGCTAAGGTTTTTCGTCAAACGTCTGCATTGTTTGTTGTCTACTCTGGAAGGAGGAGAAGCCAAAAGGCTTCGGCAACTTCTCTTTCTTTTTGGCTGAGAAGCATAATCCGGTTAGCTTATGAGACTGCTGGCCAGCAGCCTCCTGAAAGAATTACAGCTCATTCTACTAGAGCGGTAGCTTCCACATGTGCTTTTAAAAATGAGGCCTCTGTTGAACAGATTTCTAAGGCGGCGACTTGGTCTTCGCTTCATACTTTTTCTAAATATTACAAATTTGATACTTTTGCTTCTTCGGAGGCGTTTTTTGGGAGAGAGGTCTTACAGGCAGTGGTGCCTTTCGTTTAAGTTCTTGCCTTGTCCCTCCCTTCATCCGTGTCTTAAAGCTTTGGTATTGGTATCCCACAAGTAATGGATGAACCAGTCTACTGGAGATACACCTTACAAGAGAAAACAAAATTTATGCTTACCTGATAAATTTCTTTCTCTTGTGGTGTATCCAGTCCACGGCCCGCCCTGTCACTTTAAGGCAGGTGTTTTTATTTTTAAAACTACAGTCACCACTGCACCCTATAGTTTCTCCTTTTTCTTACTTGTCTTCGGTTGAATGACTGGAGGTGGGGGTTAGGGGAGGAGCTATATAGACAGCTCTGCTGTGGGTGTCCTCTTGCAACTTCCTGTTGGGAAGGAGAATATCCCACAAGTAATGGATGAACCCGTAGACTGGATACACCACAAGAGAGAAATTTATCAGGTAAGGATAAATTTTGTTTTTACTTGCATTTTTCTGCAATCAGTTCTCTGCATTGTTAGCATGTTAGATAATATTGGGTCTGCACCTATTCTATGCATTTCAATCTGCAGTGATTAATAAGCATTTAGGCACCCTCACCTCAAGCTGCTGGACAGGAAGATAATAGGGAAGTGCCTGCTAAATTTTGCTCGATAGATCTGGTCTGATCTGTGTACACAGATCAATTTAAGGCTAAGTTGCATAACTTTGCTGCAAAACAAGCGGACAGCTCCACCTACTGGCTATTTTAATTAGTGCATTGCTTTCCAAAAGCTTTTCAATAGCAGTCACATGACTGGAAAAAAAAAAAGGTAGTTATTCTGAAATTGAGCAAATTGAACCGGCGTAAACCGAGGGCCACCTGTATTGTACTTATATTTGCCATCATTTAGGTTTCAGTATATTTCCTTTTGCAGATTGCCAGTTTCATATCTGGAAAATGCATTTTTTAGGAAAATGTATTTCTTACCTGGGGTATAGTCTTTTTTTCAAATGACTGTCATTTTAAATTCGCTGGCGGAATTAGGCTCGCGAGGGCACAAAATGCCAAACTATATTGCGTCATTTTTGGCGCAAGATTTTTTTGGCGCAAAGTTACAATCGATGACGCAAATTCATACTTTCCGGTGTCTTTGACAGAGTCCTTTCACAAGGTTGCGTCTTCAATGACACGAGTATGTCGTTTCCAGATGTTAGCGCCAAACATTTTTCTGTTTGTGCGTCATACTTGGCGCCAAATATTGTTCATTATTTAAACCCCATTCTTATATGCATCTTGCCTTTTTCCTCTATCAGAAGGCTATTCTGTTTGCATTATTTTTTCCATTCCTGAAACTGCCATATAAGGAAATTGATAATTTTGCTTTATATGTTTTTTTCTCTTACATTTGCAAGATGTCTCAATCTGATCCTGTCTCAGAAAACTGTTTGATTCCTGCTGACTGATGACAGTTCTACCAAAGCTAAGTACATTTGTTGTAATCTTATGGAGATTATATCTCCAGCTGTGGTTTGTAATAAGTTGTCTTGATAAACTTTTACATGCAGATAATGTGTCCATCAGTAATAGTACATTGCCTGTTGCTGTTCTTTTAACATCTAATGTACAAGATATACCTGTGAATTTAGAAGAATTTATTGCTGATTCAATTCAGAAGGCTTTGTTTGCCATCCCACCTTCTAATAAATGTAAAGGTCTTTTAAAACTTCTCATAAAATTGATGAAATTTCAAATGACGGACAACATACTGAGTTATCCTCCTCTGATGAGGATCTATCTTTTTCAGAAGATCCTTCCTCAGATATTGACACTGAAAAATCTACTTATTTATTTAAAATGGAGTACATTCGTTCTTTGTTGAAGAAGTGTTGATTATATTGGATATTGAGGCGACTAATCCTCTTGATATTAAAGCTAGTAAACGTTTAAATTCTGTTTATAAACCTCCTGTGGTTATTTCAGAGGTTTTTCCAGTTCCTGATGCTATTTCTTTATGATTTGTAAGGAATGGATAGGCTTGGTACTTTTATTCCTTCTTTAAGGTTTAAAAAATTGTATCCTTGGCCAGCAGTTAGATTGGAGTTTTGGGAAAAGATCCCCAAAGTTGGGGCTATCTCTACTCTTGCTAAATGTACTACTATTACTACGGAAGATAGTACTTCTTTTAAAGATCCTTTAGATAGGAAACTTGAATCTTATCTAAGGAAAGCCTATTTATATTCAGGTCTTCTTCTTAGGCCTGCAATTTCTTTGGCTGATGTTGCAGCTGCTTCAATTTTTTAGTTGGAAACTTTAGTGCAACAGGTATCGAATCATGATTTGTCTAGCATTGTTAACTTGATTCAACATGCTAATAATTTCATTTGTGATGCCATTTTTTATATCCTCAAAATTGATGTTAAATCTATGTCTTTAGCTATTTTATATAGAAGAGCGTTGTGGCTTAAATCTTGGAATGCTGATATGACTTCTAAGTCCAGATTGCTATCTCTTTCTTTCCAAGGTAATAAATTATTTGGTTCACAGTTGGATTCAATAATTTCAACTGTCACTGTGGGGGAAGGGAGTTTTTTTTGCCTCAGGATAAAGATCTAAGGGTAAATCTAAAGTTTCTAACCGTTTTCGTTCCTAAATAAGGAACAGAAACCTAATCCTTTCCCCAAGGAATCTTTTTCCAATTGGAAGCCTTCTTCAAATTGGAATAAATCCAAGCCATTTAAGAGATCAATTCAGCCCCCAAGTCCACATGAAGGTGCGGCCCTTATGCCAGCTCAGATAAGATTTTTCAAAGATGTTTGGATCAATTCGGTCCAAAATCATTGGATTCAGAATATTGTCTCTCAGGGGTACAGAATAGGATTCAGAGTAAGACCGCCTGTGAGAAGATTTTTTTCTCTCACGTATTCCAGCAAACCAAGTAAAGGCTCAGGCTTTCCTGAAGTGTGTTTCAGACCTGGAGTTATCTGGGGTAATCATGCCAGTTCCGTTTCAGGAACAGGGTCTGGGATTTTATTCAAATCTATTCATTGTCCCAAAGAAAGAAAATTCATTCAGACCTGTTTTTGGATCTAACATTTTTTAATCGATATGTACCAACTTTCAAAATGGTGACTAAGGTCTATTCTGCCTTTTGTTCAGCAAGGGCATTATATGCCCACAATAGACTTACAGGATGCATATCTTCATATTCTGATTCATCCAGATCGCTATCAGTTACTGAGATTCTTTTTTTTTAGACAAGCATTACCAATTAGTTGCTCTTCCTTTTTGGCCTAGCGACAGCTCTAAGAATCTTTTCAAAGGTTCTCAGGGTCCTACTCTGTGTTATCAGAGAGCGGGGTGTTGCAGTGTTTCCTTATTTGGACAATATCTTGGTACATGCTCAGTCTTTATGTTCTGCTGAATCTCACACAAATCAACTACTATAGTTTCTTCGAAGACATGGTTGGAGGATCAATTTACCAAAAAGTTATTTGATTCCTCAGACAAGGGTAACCGTTTTTAGGTTTCCAGATAGCTTCAGTGTCCATGACTTTGTCCCTAACAGACAAGCAACGTTTGAAATTGGTTGCAGCCTGTCGGAACCTTCAGTCTCAGTCATTCCCTTCAGTAGCTATGTGCATGGAAGTTTTAGGTCTCATGACTGCAGCATCGGACGTATTCCCCTTTGCTTGTTTTCATGAGACCTCTCCAGCTTTCAATGGTGCAGGGATTATACAAGGATATCACAATTAATATCCTTAAATCCCAATATTCGACTTTCTGACTTGGTGGTTAGATCACCATCGTATATTTTTAGGGGCCTCTTTCATTCAACCTGGACTGTGATCACAACAGATGCAAGTCTTTCAGGTTGGGGAGCTGTTTGGGGATCTCTGATAGCACAAGGGGTTTGAAAATCTCAAGAGGCGAAATTACCAATCAATATTTTGGAACTCCGTGCGATTCTCATGGCTCTTCAGTTTTGGCCTCTGTTGAAGAGAGAACCGTTCATTTGTTTTCAGACAGGCAATATCACAACTGTGGCATGTTGTCAATCATCGGGGTGGGACTCGCAGTCCTCAAGCTATGAAAGAAGTATCTGATACTTGTTTGGGCGGAATCCAGCTCCTGTCTAATTTCTGCGGTTCATATCCCAGGTATACACAATTGGGAAGCGGATTACCTCAGTCGTCAGACTTTACATCCGGGAGAATGGTCTCTCCACCCAGATGTGTTTTCTCAAATTGTTCAGATGTGGGGGCTTCCAGAAAAAGATCTGATAGCATCTCATCTAAACAAAAAAACTTCCCAGGTACCTGTCCAGGGATCTTCAGGCGGAAGCAGTGGATGTGTTGACACCTCCTTGGTGTTATCAACCTGCTTATTTTCCCACCTCTAGTTCTTCCAAGAGTGATCTCCAAAATCATCATGGAGCAATCGTTTGTGCTGCTGGTAGCTCCAGCATGGCCTCACAGGTTTTGGTATGCAGATCTTGTTCGGATGTCCAGTTGCCAACCTTGGCCACTTCCGTTAGGGCCAGACCTATATCAAGGTCCGTTTTTCCATCAGGATCTCAAATCATTAAATTTGAAAGTATGGAAATTGAGTGCTTAGTCATAGAGGTTTCTCTTACTCCATGATTAATACTATGTTTCAGGCTCGTAAATCTGTTTCTAGAAGATTTATTATCGAGTTTGGAAGACTTACTTTTCATGGTGTTCTTCTCATAAATTCTCTTGGCATTCTTTTAGAATTCCTAGAATTTTACAGTTTCTTCAGGATGGTTTGGATAAAGGTTTGTCTGCAAGTTCATTGAAGGATAAATCTTTGCTCTTTCTGTTTTATTTCACAGAAAGATTGCTAAACTTCCTGATATTCATTGTTTTGTGCAGGCTATGGTAAGTATCAAGCCTGTCATTAAATCAGTCTCTCCTCCTTGGAGTCTTAATTTAGTTTTGAAGTCTTTACAGGCTCCTCTGTTTGAGCCTATGCATTGTTTGGACATTAAACTACTTTCTTGGAAAGTGTTGTTTCTTTTTGGCTATCTCTGCTAGAAGAGATTCTGAATTATACGCTCTCTCTTGTGAATCTCCTTTTCTGATTTTTCATCAGGATAAGGCTTTTTTGCGTAGTTCATTTAAATTCTTGCCTAAGGTTGCGAATTCTAACATTAATAGAGAAATTGTTGTCCCTTCCTTGTGTCCTAATCCTAAGAATTCTTTGGAGAGATCCTTACATTCTTTGGATGTGGTAAGAACTTTGAAATATTATGCTGAATCTACTAAAATATTTCAGGAAGACTTCTAGTCTATTTGTTTTATTTTCTGGTTCTAGGAATGGTCAGAAGGCTTCTGCTGTTTTCTTGGCTTCGTGGTTAAAGCTTTTGATTCATCAAGCTTATTTGGAGTCGGGTCAAGCCCCGCCTCAGAGAATTATAGCTCATTCTACTAGATCAGTCTCTACTTCGTGGGCTTTTAAGAACAAAGCTTCAGTTGATCAGATTTGCAAAGCAGCAACTTGGTGGTCTTTGCATACATTTATTAAATTCTACCGTTTTGATGTATTTGCTTCTTCAGAAGCAGTTTTTGGTAGAAAAGTTCTTCAGGCAGCTGTTTCAGTTTGATTCTTCTGCTTATGTTTTTAGGTTTGTTTTTTTTTACATTTGAGGATAAACTTATATTTTGGGTTGTGGATTAATGTTTTTCAGCGGAAAATGGCTGTTTTTATTTTTATCCCTCCCTCTCTAGTGACTCTTGCGTGGGGTTCCACATCTTGGGTATTGCTATCCCATATGTCACTAGCTCGTTGCCAATTACATGAAAGAAAATCATTTATGTAAGAACTTACCTGATAAATTAATTTCTTTCATATTGGCAAGAGTCAATGAGGCCCACCCTTTTTTTTTTTTGGTGGTTATGATTTTTTTGTATAAAGCAATTATTTCCAAATTTCTTTGATGCTTTTTACTCCTTTCTTTATCACCCCACTTCTTGGCTATTCATTAAACTGAATTGTGGGTGTTGTGAGGGGTGTATTTATAGGCATTTTGAGGTTTGGGAAACTTTGCCCCTCCTGGTAGAATTGTATATCCCATACGTCACTAGCTCATGGACTCTTGCCAATATGAAAGAATTTAATTTATCAGGTAAGTTAATACATAAATAGTTTTTTACTTATCTTGTTGTTCTGTTATGTTTAGGCCTAATTAGGTTTTTAACACATAATATGTATGTGTATATGTGTGTATATATGTATATATATGTGTGTGTATATGTATGTATGTATGTGTGTGTGTATGTATATATGTGTGTGTGTATGTATATATATATATATATATATATATATATATATATATATATGTGTGTGTATATATATGTGTGTGTATATATATGTGTATATTTATATGTATGTATATATATATATATATATATATATATATATATATATATACACACACCTATTTGTTGGACTTTGACATCTTGTACCTTTAGCCCCAGGGCGCTCCTAATTACTTACCTTAGCATATTTAAAGATGATGTATACTCATCAAGGGTTACAATGGCAACCGGCACTGTGCATTGCTACAGTAACCAGTGCGGCAGCTTACTGGTTTGACGCCTTGTCTGCGTCATTGCAAGCAGAAGCTGAGATTCAGGATAGGATAAAGGCTCTAAAGTTAGCCAATTCCTTTATTACTGACGCTTCCTTACAGGTCATCAAGTTAAGAGCCAAAATATCTGGATTTGCTATGTTGGCAAGCAGAGCCCTATGGCTTAAATCTTGGTCTGCTGATGTTTCTTCCAAATCTAAGCTTTTGGCTATCCCTTAAAAGGGAAAGACCTTGTTCAGGCCGGCATTGCCAGAAATTATTTTCCGATTATCACTGCGGTAAAGGTTCCTTTCTGCCCCAAGACAAGAACAAGTAAAGGGACATCAGAATAATTTTCTTTCCTTTCGTAACTTCAGAGGTAAGTCTTCCCTGGCCTCTACCAAAAAGGAACAGTCCAAGCCCTTGTAGAAGCCTTATCAGTCCTGGAGCAAGGGGAAGCAATCCAAGAAACCCTGCAGCTGAATCCAAGTCAGCATGAAGGGGTTACCCCCAATCCGGGATCGGATCAAGTAGGGGGCAGACTTTCTCTTTGAACAAGCTTGGGAGCGAGATGTCTCAGACCCTTGGGCAGTGGACATTGTCTCTCAAGGGTCCAAGTTAGAGTTCAAAACCTTTCCTCCCAGAGGAAGGTTCCACCTCTCAAGATTATCTGTAGACTAGACAAAAAGAGAGGCATTCTTGAAATGTGTGCAGGATCTTTCTCTATTGGGAGTGGTAGTGCCTGTCCCATGTCAGGAACAGGGTCTCAGGTTTTACTCAAACCTGTTTGTGGTTCCCAAAAAAGAGGGAACTTTCAGACCCATTCTAGATCTAAAATTACTAAACAAGTTCCTCAGAGTACCGTCTTTCAAAATGGAGACTATTCGCTCCATTCTGCCCCTGATCCAGGAGGGTCAATTCATGACAACCATAGACCTGAAGGATGCGTACCTACACGTCCCCATTCACAGGGATCATCACAAATGTCTGAGGTTTGTCTATCTAGACAAACATTTTCAATTTGCAGCGCTTCCATTAGGCCTTGCCACAGCTCACAGAATTTTCTCAAAGGTCTTGGGAGCTCTATTAGCAGTGATTCAGTCTCGGGGAATTGCAGTGGCACCTTATCTGGATGACATTCTGGTTCAGGCACCATCCTTTCATCTTGCCGATTCCCATACAAACCTTACTGGCGTTTCTTCGCTCCCACGGTTGGTAGATCAATCTGGGAAAAAGATCTCTGGTTCCGGCTACAAGAGTGACCTTCTTAGGAACCACTATATATTCTCTAGAAATTAGGATTTTTCTGTCCGTACAGTTGGCGACATGACCATCAGTAGCCCAGTGCATGGAGGTAATCTGGCTGATGGTGGCTTCCATGGACATAGTTCAGTTTGCTCGGTTTCATTTAAGACCTCTGCAGCTATGCATGCTCACTCAGTGGAAAGGGGACTATACAGATCTATCTCAGAATAGTTCTGGATCAATCAACAAGAGGCTCCCTACCGTGGTGGCTGTCACAAGACCATCTGTCCCAGGGGATGTGTTTTCAGAGATTGTGACCACGGATGCCAGCCTGGTGGGTTGGGGAGCAATCTGGAACTTGTTGAAGGCACAGGGACTTTGGTCTCAGGAAGAATCTGCTCTCCCCATCAACATTCTGGAGTTGAGAGCGATTTTCAATGCCTTGATGGCTTGGCCACAGCTGGCCCTAGCCTGGTTTATCAGATTCCAGACGGGCAACATAACCTCAGTGGCCTACAACAACCACCAAGGGGGAACTCTGATTTCCTTAGCCATGAAGGAGGTGGCACGGATCATCCAGTGGGCGAAGGATCACAAATGCTGTCTATCTGCCATCCACATTCCAGGAGTGGACAATCGGGAAGCGGATTTTCTGAGTAGACAGACTTTCCACCCCGGGGAGTGGAAACTCCATCCAGAAGTGTTCTCCAGGTTAACAACTAACTGGGGGTTACCAGAATTAAATCTGATGGCGTCTGGTCAGAACACCAAGCTCCCAAGGTACGGTTCGAGGTCGAGATACCCTCAAGCTTTCTAATAGATGCTCTGGCAGTTCCTTGGATTTTTAGGTTGGCATATGTTTTCTCCATTTGCTCTCCCATGAGTCATCGCTCGGATCAAGCAGGAGAGAGCATCAGTGATTCTAATAGCTCCTGCGTGGCTTTGCAGGATCTGGTATGCAGACTAGTGGAGATGTCGTCGTCCCTACCTCTGTGGAGACTACCTCTCAGGAAGGACCTTCTGCTTTAGTAGCCCTTTCTTCATCCGAATCTTTTCTCTGATGCTGACTGCTTGGAGATTGAACGCTTGATTTTAGCCAAGCGTGGTTCTTCCGAATCGGTTATCGAGACTATGGTTCAGACTCGCAAGCCTGTTACTAGAAGGATTTACCATAAGATATGGTATAAAT
Source organism: Bombina bombina (assembly GCF_027579735.1). Lineage (NCBI taxonomy): Eukaryota > Metazoa > Chordata > Amphibia > Anura > Bombinatoridae > Bombina > Bombina bombina. The sequence goes on from NC_069507.1 coordinate 209,501,053, forward strand.
ATCTTTATTGGTGGAAATCTAACGGATATTCCTGGAGTAGGGTTAGGCTCCCAAGGATTCTGTCTTTTTTTTCCAGGAAGGCCTTGAGAAAGGGTTATCTGTCAGTACCCTCAAGGGTGAAATTTCTGCTCTTTCCATTCTTCTACATAAGCGTCTGGCGGATGTGCCAGATGTACAATTCTTTTGTCAGGCCCTGGTCAGAATCAGGCCTGTGTTTAAATCAGTTGCTCCACCTTGGAGTCTTAACCTTGTTCTTAAAGTTTTACAACAGGCTCCATTTGAACCTATGCATTCAATAGATATTATTCTGCTCTGAGAGTTTCTGAACTTTCTGCTTTGCAGTGCGATTCTCTGTATCCGATATTTGATTCGGATAAGGCAGTTCTCCGTACCAAGTTTGGTTTTCTTCCTAAAGTTGTTTCTGACAAAAATATTAATCGGAAAATTGTTGTTCCTTCTCTCTTCCCTAATCCTTCCTCTCAAGGAGCGGTTGTTACACAACTTAGATCTTGTGAGGGCTCTTAAATTATATTTGCAGGCTACGAAGAACTTTCGTCAGTCTTCTGCATTGTTTGTTTTTCTGGAAAACGTAAGGGTCAAAAAGCTACGGCTACTTCTTTCTCTCTGGTTGAGAAGTAGTATTAGTTTGGCATATGAAACTGCGGGACAGCAGTCTCCTGAGAGAATTACAGCTCATTCCACCAGGGTGGTGTCTTCCTCTTGGGCCTTCAAGAATGAGGCCTCTGTAGAACAGATCTGTAAGGCTGCAACTTGGTCTTCTTTTCACACTTTTTCTAAATTCTATAAATTCAATACTTTTGCCTCAGCTGAGGCTTCTTTTATGAGAGAGGTTCTACAAGCAGTGGTGCCTTCTGTTTGGGTTACCTGTCTTGTCCCTCCCTTATCTGTGTCCTCTAGCTTGGATATTGATTCCCAACAGTAATTGATGATCACGTGGACTCACTGTGTCATAAGAAAGAAAACAATTTATGCTTACCTTGACACAGTGATTCCACGGCCCTCCCTGTTTTTTCAGACAGTTTTGTTTTTATAAACCTCAGGCACCTCTGCATCTTGTTACTTCCTTTCTCTCCTTTTCCTTCGGTCGCATGACTAGGATTTGTGGGAAGGGAAAGAAAATTTATGCTTACCTGATAAATTTATTTCTTTTTTTACACAATGAGTCCACCGATCATCTTAATTACTAATGGGATACTCACCTCCTGGTCAGCAGGAAGCGGCAAAGAGCACCACAGCAAAGCTGTTAAATAGCTCCTCCCTTCCCTCCCACTCCAGTCATTCAACAGAAGTTAAGGAAAGAAAGGAAAAACCAAGGTGCAGAGGTGTCTGAAGTTTATAAAATAACAACCACCTGTCTTCAAGAACAGGGCGGGCCATGGACTCATTGTGTCAAAAAAGAAATAAAGTTATCAGGTAAGCATAAATTTTCTTTTTTAGGACACGAGTCGCGGATTATCTTAATTACTAATGGGAACCAATGCCCAAGCTAGAGTACACAGATGATACAGGAGGGACAAGACAGGGAACTTAAACGAAAGGCACCACTGCTTGAAGAACCTTTCTCCCAAAATGCGGCCTCAGCCGAAGCAAGAGTCAAATTATAGAGCTTGAAAAAGTGTGAAGAAAAGACCAAGTTGCAGCCTTTCAAATCTGTTCCACAGAAGCTTCACTCTTGAAAATCCATGAGGATGTAACGGCCCTCGTGTAATGAACCACAACTCTCTCTGGAGGCTGCTGTCCCACAGACTCAGATGCAAAACGTATGATGCTCTTCAGCCAAAAAGAAAGAGAAGTAGCAGTAACTTTCTGACCCTTACAGTTTCCTGAGAAAACCACAAACAAAGAAGAAGACTGACAAAAGTCCTTAGTCCGCCTGTAGGTAAAAAACCTTATAGCACGGACCACGTCCAAAATGTGCAGAAATCATTCCCTCTGAGGAGAAGGATTAGAACACAAGGAAGGAACAACAATCTCCTGATTAATCTTCCGATCAGAAACACCCATAGGAAGATTTTAGCACAGAAACTACCTTATCTGAATGGAAAATAAGGTAAGGGGACTCATACTGCAATGCCGAGAGCTCTGACACTGCGAGCAGAAGAAATAGAAACAAGAAATAAAACTTCCCAAGATAACTTAGAATCTAAGGAAGAAATAGACCCAAATGGAGCCCCTTGAGAACTAAATTTAGACTCCATGGAGGAGTAACTGGTTTGAAGCCAGGCCTGATCCTGGCCAAATGATTGTACGTCTGGGAATCCGCCAGACATTAGAGAAACAAAATCGATAATGTGAAGATTTGACCCTTTAGGGAATTTGTCGATAAACCTATCTCCAAACTCTCTTGGAGAAAAGACAAAAATTCTAAGAATCCTAACTCTACTCCATGAGTAGCCCTTGGATTCACACCAATAGAGATATTTACGCCATATCTCATGGTAAATTATTCTAGTCAAAGGCTTATGAGCCTGAATCATGATCTCTATGACTCAGTCAGAAAAACCCTGCTTGGATAAAAATTAAGGGTTCAATCTCAGATTCAGAGAAAACTAGATTTGGGTGAAGAAAGGGCCCTGAATTTGGTCCTTCCTCAACGTCTCCAAGGTGGCAGAAATTACATGTCCACCAGATCTGCATACCAAATCCTGCGAGCCAAGCAGGAGCAATGAGGATCCCCAATGCCCACTCCTGCTTGATTCTAGCATCGACCCGATGAAGAAGTGCAAACGGAGGAAAAAGGTATGCTAGACTTAAGATCCAAGGAACCGCCAGAGCATCTAATAGATCCGCCTGGAGGTCCCTGGACCTCAACCTGTATCTTGGAAGCTTGGTATTCTGTTGAGATGCCATGGGATCTAATTCCAACTGACCCCACTTGAGAATCAGGGTGGGAAACACTTCCAGATGGAGTTCCCACTCCCCCGGATGAAAGGTCTGCCTGCTTAGGGAGTCCGCCTCCCTGATGTCCACCCCTGGGATGTGGGTTGCCTACAGGCAACAAGAATGGGCCTCCGCCCACTGAATTATCCTGGGTACCTCTGTCATCACTAAGGAACTCCTCGTTCCCCCTAATGATCGATGAAAGCCACTGAAGCTATGTTCTGACTGTAACTGATAAACTGGGCCAAGGCTAACTGTAACCAGGCCAGAAGATCTTTTAAGATCGCTTCCAGATCCAGAATTTTAATGGAAAGAGCAGACTCTGAGACTGAAGTCCCCGAGCCTCTAGGGAACCCAACTTAGAAGGCTTGCGTCTGTTGTCACAATCCCCAAGATTGTTTATGAAGCAAGTCCCCTGGGATAGATGATCCCGAGACAATCCCCATTGAAGAGAATCCCTTGTCTCCTGTTCTGGAAGAACTCGAGGAGACAAATTGTCTCATCTCCGTTCCAATGTCTGAGCATGATTAATTGCAGAGGTCTGAGACAGAACCGAGCAAAAAAGGATGATGTCTAATGTTGCTACCATCAGCCCAGTTACCTCCATGTACTGATCCACTGATGGCCGAGGAATAAACTGAAGGACTAGACCACAATAGAAATCTTCGATTTCCTGAATTCTGTCATAAAATTACGATAGAGAATTATTATGACTCCGAAAAGGGTAGCCCTTAAAATTGGGACCAGGAAAATCTTTCCTAGCTAATAGAAAGGATGGCGCCTGGACCAGGATGTTGTCCAGAAAAGGTGCCACTGCAATGCCTCACCGCCAACAGCGACCCCAGAAACTCTGAGAAAATTCTGGGATTTGTGGTAAGACCGAAGGGGAGAACCCCGCATTAAAGTTTGTCTAGAAAACAAACCCTAGTAACTTGTGATGATCCCTGTGAAAGGGAACATACAGGTACACGTCCTTTAAATCTACTGTTGTCATGCTATTTCGAGCAACCCCACTACTTGGCCATGGGTTCCTGAAAAGGAAACAACTATCCTCTATGGAAATAGATCTCCTGGTTAGCTTGGAACTTGTCCCGTCCACAGGGAGTATGCCAAGATTCCATGAGAAGTCCGCTAAGGGACCTTCTCTTTCAATATAGGAATGATTTCCGTTCTCTCGCATTCCTTAGCATGAATAAAAACCCAAAGTTAACAACCATGATGTCGCTTCAAAGTAGCTAAAACCTCCTTAAGTAATAGCCGGAGGTGAACTAGCTTAAACCTGAAGATACTACTTCAGTATCAGCAGGAGGAATCATACCGTCAGAAACTAATATTTCTTTCATTTAATTGGCAAGAGTCCATGAGCTAGTGACGTATGGGATATACAATCCTACCAGGAGGGGCAAAGTTTCCCATACCTCAAAATGCCTATAAATACACCCCTAACCACACCCACAATTCAGTTTTACAAATGTTGCCTCCTATGGAGGTGGTGAAGTAAGTTTGTGCTAAGATTTCTACGTTGATATGCGCTTCTCAGCATTTTGAAGCCCGATTCCTCTCAGAGTACATTGAATGTCAGAGGGATGTGAAGGGAGTATCACCTTTTGAATGCAATGGTTTTCCTCATGGGAGATCTATTTCCTAGGTTCTCTGTTATCGGTCGTAGAGATTCATCTCCTACCTCCCTTTTCAGATCGATGATATACTCTCATATTCCATTACCTCTACTGATAACCGTTTCAGTACTGGTTTGGTTTGGTAAGTATGTTTTCATTACTCTCAGCTATGGTTTGGCACTTTATGTATTTATATAAAGTTCTAAATATATGTATTGTACTTATACTGAAACCTGAATCATGGCAAATATATTTCCTTTTGCAGACTGTCAGTTTCATGTCTGGGAAATGCATTTTTTAGGAGAAATTATTTCTTACCTGGGGTATAGTCTTTTTTTCAATTGACTGTCATTTTAAATTCGCGGGCAGAATTCTGCCCGCGAGGGCGCGAAATGCCAAACTATATTAAGTCATTTTTGGCGCAAGATTTTTTTGGCGCAAATTTATGTTCGATGATGCAAATTCGTAATTTCCGGCGTCTTTGTTGACTCTGAGTCCTTTCACAAGGTTGCGTCTTCATTGACGCGAGTGTGTCATTTCCGGATGTTAGCGCCAAAAAAATTTCTATGTGCGTCAATACTTGGCGCCAAATATTTTCATTATTTTAAACCCCATTCCTATATGCCTCTTGCCTTTTTTCTCTATCAGAGGGCTATGCTGTTTGCATTTTTTTCCCATTCCTGAAATTGCCATATAAGGAAATGGGGGGTTTTCTGCCTCAGGATAAAAAAACCTAAGGGTAAATCTAAGGCTTCTACCCGTTTTCGTTCCTTTCGTCAAAATAAGGAACACAAATCTAATCCTTACCCCAAGGAATCTGTTGCCTTTTAAAAAACCAAAGTCAGCCCCTAAGTCCACATGAAGGTGCGGCCCTCATTCCAGCTCAGGGGGCAGATTAAGGTTTTTCAAGGATTTTTGGATAAATTCTGTCCAAAATCAATGGATTCAGAGCATTGTCTCTCAAGGGTATAGAATAGGATTCAGAGTAAGACCTCCTGTGAAATTTTTTCTCACGTATCCCAGCAAATCCAGTAAAAGCTCACGCTATCCTGAAGTGTGTTTCAGACCTGGAGTCTTCAGGGGTAATCATGCCGGTTCGTTTTCAGGAACAAGGTCTGGGGTTTTATTCAAATTTTTTCAACAACAGAAAAACAGGCAGAGGCGCAACAGGAGGAGAAGAGTAAATTTCTACAAGAGCGAGGCGGAATCGTGGGACGAGGGGTCAGGTTCAGGAGGAGAGGAATTGCCCCCAAGAGAACAAACAGTGAGACCTAAGGAAGGTCCAACATTGCCACTGGTACCCATACTAAAAATCCAGTCCACCCTACCCCACTCACATTACAGAGAGGAACAGCGATGTGCAGACAGTGCCCCAGGAGGGAGCAGGGACCTGGACAATGCAAGATTGGAACAGGTTTTTTCCATCCCCCCGCTAATAACAGACGGAGGGGGGGGAAGAGGACAAGGAGATCATCAACCACAACATCAGTACAAGGAACAGAGAAGGTATCCCCAGAGAAGGGGTCGGAGCCGGGGAAACTACACAACGTATTGAACCTATCTGACATAACACTAAATAATGATGAATTGGAGGTACTTAGCCTGGGACTTTCATTTGTACCTACGGCGGACTTTGATTTATTTAGGACACTACTAGACGTGAATAGATTAATTCGAAACCTTACTTTAAAGAAATTCTTTCATGAAAATGAGGGAGTAAGTAATGAGAGCCATGTGTCCATTCCCAATCTAGGCCCAAGGGAAGGGAGGTTGACGGAAAGATGTGATTTCCAAGAATTATGTGACATCAGGGCCCTTGATTCACTGGAAGAGGAGGGAGGTTCACCAAATGTGAATACTGTAGTTCACCCTTCTTTCAAATCTAAGTCGTCATTTTACCCCATTCAGAGCAGGGGGCGAACCTTAGAAACTTTCCAGAAGAGGGTAGAGCAAGACCTGACCAAATTACATTATTCATCCAGAAGAGGGCAGGGGTGCAATATTACTCTCAAGCAGAAAAGGGCACTTGAGAACCTAGCCAAGAATGACAATATAGTGATAAGGGCCGCTGATAAAGCAGGTACTATTGTGGTCCTTAACACCAGTAACTTCAGGAACGAGGCATATAGACAGTTAAGAAACACTGATGATTACATCAGTCTGCCAGGTAATCCAACGAGGGGCTTCCAGAAGCAGTTGGCCTCCCTAGTAGATGATGGGGTTGAACTTGGGTATATTGATACAAACACACAGGAATATCTTTTGGTGTTGAATCCTGCATCAGCAACGTTTAATCATTTACCCAAGGTCCACAAATCCATTGAGAACGTGCGGGGGAGGCCAATTGTGAGCGGAATTGTCTCCCTTTTGGAGCACTTGTCGGAGTGGTTAGACCACATTTTGCATCCCTTGGTGGGGTCCCTGTGGAGCTACTTGTCGGATACGAAGCATGTGTTGAATCTCCTCTCTCGTGTGGAGTGGAGGCCACACTATTTGTGGCTCACAGCTGATGTTAAATCACTTTACACCTCCATACCACACGAGAGAGGGTTACAGGCAGTCCGGTTCTTCCTTGAGAGACAGTATGGCACCACATCAAATTTTGTTGACTATGTATTGGAAGTTACCCGATTTCTTCTCAGTCATAACTATTTCGAGTTCGGGGGGGATTTCTTTTTCCAGAGGCGTGGGACGGCTATGGGGGCTAAGTTTGCCCCCTCCTACGCCAACCTGTTCATGGGTTGGTGGGAGCTGTCCCACGTCTATGGAGAGGGAAATCACTTCAGGAAGAATATTATTTGGTACGGACATTTTATTGATGACCTCCTGTTTATTTGGGGGGGGCAATACGTCCGATCTTCAACATTTCATCAATAGTTTGGATGATGAGGGCATGGGAATTCAGTTCACTAATGAGACACAGTCTGACACCATCAACTTTCGGGATGTCACCTTAAAAGGCACCACTAGCCAGGGTATATGCTCTGAGACGTATCGAAAGCCTATTTCGGGAAACTCATTGCTGCACGCCGACAGCTGCCACCCACAGGGAGTATTCAAGGGGGTTGCCAAGGGTCAATTTATTCGACTAAAGAGAAACTGTAGTGAGCCCAGTACCTATGAGAACCAAGCGGATGATCTCACTAAGAGACTCCGAGATAGAGGCTACAGAACTTCTGTCATAAATAGTGCTAGAAACAGTGTGAGAAATATTCCCAGGACCAAACTCTTGGAATCCACTAAGGATGGAATCAAGAAGAAAGGTCCAAGAGAGGGTCCTAAGGATAGGGTCACTTTTCTAACTGAATACTCCAGGCAGTACCAGGCCATCTGTGAGATAGTAGGTAAACACTTTGGATTATTGGCAGCCGATGACAATCTACAGGGGGTGGTAGGAAGGGGTATCAGGTGTTCCTATAGAAAGAATAGATCTATTGGCAACTTAGTTGCTCCAACCAGGTTAAAAAGGACGGAGGGAGTAACATCGTCATGGCTAAGTGTCAAAGGCACATTCCGTTGTCACCATCGGACGTGTGTGGCCTGTGAGAGACTAGTGACAGGGGATACATTCTATTCCCTCAACACTGGACAAGAGTTTAAGATAAATTGTTGCCTCAACTGTAGGTCCACATTCATTATTTATGTCATCAGTTGTGAGGCATGCTCTGTCCAATACGTAGGGCTCACCACGAGAGAGGCCAGAACACGCATAAAGAAACACCTTGCAGATATTAGAGCAGGTGTCCTCACCACCCCGCTTGTAAACCACTTCTCAGGTTTTCACTCAAAGGATGTCTCAACATTCACTTGGACCATCATTGAACAGATACCTCCATTAAAGGGGGGACAGGATAGAAATCGGAAGTTGGGGGAGAGGGAGGTCTTCTGGATCTTTAAGCTCAAAACTCATCAACTTTTGGTGACTTCTTAGGGTCATCACCACTGTCCTCCCCTCTACCTCACTCTCTTGTCTCTCCTTGTACTTTTTATTGATTTTTTACTCTTATCCTTAACAGCTATTCTTATTAGCTCTTGCTAAGTTACTTCCCTTATTTGTACCCCACAATTGGTTACCCCTGGCCCAGTGGGTGGTACATATATATATATATATATATATATATATATATATATATATATATATATATATATATATTTTATTTATTTATTTTTTATATTTTTATATATATATATATATATAATTAGTGATGGTCTGTGAGCTGTTGACACACTTTGACTACCCGACATTCCCCTAACTAGGGTTTTAGGCTACACAGGCGTGTCCTAGATATAGCTCACATTACACTTAGATATGATCACCAGCTACCGATGGTCTAACTGAATCTTTTTACACAGGAGATCCTGCTGTCCTCTTAAGTTCACGCTCCATGGAGAAATTTACATATCTTCTGCAACTATATGTTGTTTGTTCTTCTGCTATTTCACCTATTTATTGATCTGTGATTTGTTTATTCATACAGTTATTTAGGAATATGTATTAGTAGTTGAGTTAGATTTTATCTTATTTTATTTTGCTAATTAGTATTTGTTGGTAGGTGACAATTTGAGGTTAGCGGAGGTACACATGTTGCTGTCTAATTCATTTTTTACTCTATTTTGTTGTGTCTTCTATGGATTCCCTGCACTGTACTTCAATGTGTATTCTATTTAACAATAATATTATATATTGTTCTTCGTATAGATAGTAACTCATTAATACTCCTATTCTAACTTGTATCGTAACGCTGTTTGTTAGCGTGGCAGCAAGGGGCTGGCTTATCACTAAGGAATCTATTGGTCAGATTAAGGAGGAGGGTGTGTACCCTCTGACCAATGAGAAATTGGGCTGATGGTTTTATAGTGCACAGTGTACTATTTTAGACTAGGTAATGTGTAAGGCTACACACTGAAATGCGTTTACCTGACATTTCGGCCCCTGCACATTTTATGATTTTCCGTGTTTAACCCGGGGTGTTTATCCCCTCCACCACTATTTTTGTGAACTGTTGTTATATTTGTCTACTCTCATGCCGCGCTACGGCGCCAGGTTTCAATAAACCCGTTTTATTTGCATTCCACCCGGCTTGTGCTCCTCCATTTTTTGCTCTCTATTTTATTCAAATCTATTCATTGTCCCAAAGAAGGAAAATTCATTCAGACCAGTTCTGGATCTGAAAATTTTGAATTGTTATGTAAGAGTACCAACTTTCAAGATGGTGACTATAAGAACTATTCTGCCTTTCGTTCAGCAAGGACATTATATGTCTGCAATAGACTTGCAGGATGCATACTGTCATATTCCGATTCATCCAGAACATTATCAGTTCCTGAGATTCTCTTTTCTAGACAAGCATTACCAATTTGTTGCTCTTCCGTTTGGCCTAGCAACAGCTCCAAGAATCTATTCAAAGGTTCTGGGTGCCCTTCTCTCTGTAATAAGAAAACAGGGTATTGCAGTGTTTCCTTAATCGGAAGATATCTTGGTACTAGCTCAGTCTTTACGTTCTGCAGAATCTCACACAAATCAACTAGTGTTTCTTCAAAAACATGGTTGGAGGATCAATTTACCAAAAAGTTTCTTGATTCCTCAGACAAGGGTCACCTTTTTAGGTTTCCAGATAGATTCAGTGTCCATGACTCTGTCTTTAACAGACAAGAGACGTTTGAAATTGGTTGCAGTCTGTCGGAACCTTCAGTCTCAGTCATTCCCTTCAGTAGCTATGTGCATGGAAGTTTTAGGCCTCATGACTGCAGCATCGGACGCAATCCCTTTTGCTCGTTTTCACATGAGACCTCTTCAGCTTTGTATGCTGAATCAATGGTGCAGGGATTATACAAAGATATCACAGTTAATATCCTTAAATCCCAATGTTTGACACACTCTGACGTGGTGGTTAAATCTCCAGCGTCTAGTTCAAGGGGCTTCCTTTGTTCAACCAACCTGGACTATGATCACTACAGACGCAAGTCTTTCAGGTTGGGGAGCTGTTTGGGGATCTCTGACAGCACAAGGGGTTTGGAAATCTCAAGAGGCGAGATTATCAATCAATATTTTGGAACTCCGTGCAATACTCAGAGCTCTTAAATTTTGGCCTCTGTTGAAGAGAGAACCGTTCATTTGCTTTCAGACAGACAATATCAATAACTGTGGCATATGTCAATCATCAGGGTGGGACTCACAGTCCCCAAGCTATGAAAGAAGTATCTCGGATGCTTGCTTGGGCAGAATCCAGCTCCTGTCTAATCTCTGCGGTGCATATCCCAGGTGTAGAAAATTGGGAGGCGAATTATCTCAGCCGTCAGACTTTACATCCAGGGGAGTGGTCTCTCCATCCAGATGTGTTTTCTCAGATTGTTCAGATGTGGGGGCTTCCAGAGATAGATCTCATGGCCTCTCATCTAAACAAGAAACTTCCCAGATACCTGTCCAAGTCCAGGGATGTTCAGGCGGAAGCAGTGGATGCGCTGACACTTCCTTGGTGTTATCATCCTGCTTACATTTTCCTGCCTCTAGTTCTTCTTCCATGAGTGATCTCCAAAATCATCATGGAACAATCGTTTGTGTTGCTGGTGGCTCCAGCATGGCCACACAGGTTTTGGTATGCAGATCTGGTTCGGATGTCCAGTTGCCAACCTTGGCCACTTCCGTTAAGGCCGGATTTACTGTCTCAAGGTCCGTTTTTCCATCAGGATCTCAAATCATTAAATTTGAAGGTATGGAAATTGAACGCTTAGTACTAAGTCATAGAGGTTTCTCTGACTCAGTGATTAATACTATGTTACAAGCTCGTAAATCTGTCTCTAGAAAGATTTATTATAGAGTTTGGAAGACTTACATTTCATGGTGTTCTTCTCATAAATTCTCTTGGCATTCTTTTAGAATTCCTAGAATTTTACAGTTTCTTCAGGATAGTTTGGATAAGAGTTTGTCTGCGAGTTCCTTGAAGGGAAAAATCTCTGCTCTTTCTGTTTTATTTCACAGAAAGATTGCTATACTTCCTGATATTCACTGTTTTGTACAGGCTTTAGTTCGTATTAAGCCTGTCATTAAATCAATTTCTCCTCCTTGGAGTCTTAATTTGGTTTTGAAGGCTTTACAGGCTCCTCCATTTAAGCCTATGCATTCTTTGGACATTAAACTACTTTCTTGGAAAGTGTTGTTCCTTTTGGCCATCTCTTCTGCTAGAAGAGTTTCTGAGCTATCTGCTCTTTCTTGTGAGTCTCCTTTTCTGATTTTTCATCAGGATAAGGCAGTTTTGTGAACTTCATTTTAATTTTTACCTAAGGTTGTGAATTCTAACAACATTAGTAGAGAAATTGTTGTCCATTCCTTGTGTCCTAATCCTAAGAATTATTTGGAAAGATCCTTACATTCTTTGGATGTGGTAAGAGCTTTGAAATATTATGTGGAAGCTACTAAAAATTTCAGGAAGACTTCCAGTCTATTTGTTTTATTTTCTGGTCCTAGGAAAGGTCAGAAGGCTTCTACTATTTCCTTGGCCTCTTGGTTAAAACTTTTGATTCATCAAGCTTATTTGGAGTCGGGTCAGGCCCCGCCTCAGAGAATTACAGCTCATTCTACTAGATCAGTCTCCACTTCGTGGGCTTTTAAGAATGAAGCTTCAGTTGATCAGATTTGCAAAGCGGCAACTTGGTCCTCTTTGCATACATTTACTAAATTCTACCGTTTTGATGTATTTGCTTCTTTAGAAGCAGTTTTTGGTAGAAAAGTTCTTCAGGCAGCTGTTTCAGTTTGATTCTTCTGCTTTTTATTTAATTTTTTTTCTTTCATTTATGAGAATAAACTTATTTTTTTGGGTTGTGGATTATTATTATTATTCAGTGGAAAATGGCTGTTTATGTTTTTATCCCTCCCTCTCTAGTGACTCTTGCGTGGAGTTCCACATCTTGGGTATTGATATCCCATACGTCACTAGCTCGTGGACTATTGCCAATTACATGAAAGAAAACATAATTTATGTAAGAACTTACCTGATAAATTATTTTTTTTTATATTGGCAAGAGTCCATGAGGCCCACCCTTTTTATGGTGGTTATGTTTTTTGTATAAAGCACAATTATTTTCAAATTTCTTTTGTTGATGCTTTCTACTCCTTTCTTTATCACCCCACTGCTTGGCTATTCGTTAAACTGAATTGTGGGTGTGGTGAGGGGTGTATTTATAGGCATTTTGAGGTTTGGGAAACTTTGCCCCTCCTGGTAGGATTGTATATCCCATACATAACTAGCTCATTGACTCTTGCCAATATGAAAGAAATGAATTTATCAGGTAAGTTCTTACATAAATTATGTTTTTTTAGTGTTAAGTTTATTTATTTTGGTGGGTGGTGGGTTTTACTGTTAGGGGGGACTCAGGATTTTTAGTAACTGCAAAATAGGTGTTTAACTTAGGGCAATGCCCTACAAAAAGTCATTTTAAGGGCTATTGGTAGTTTAGCATTAGATTAGGGGGTGTTTTTATTTTGGGCATGCTTTTTTATTTTCATAGGGATTAGGTTTAATTTTTTTATTTTGGATAATGTGTTTATTTTTTTTCTGTAGTTCTATTTATTTATAGTCCCTCTGGGCAGGCTTACCAACTAGTCTTTCATAAGAATTCAAGTAGTGTGAACACTGGGACAAGAATAAATCTGGCCACTGGAGGGAGCCATTGCTATATTTAAAACACACTAAGTTGCTACAATACATCAATCACAGCAGTAGCTAAAAGGGAAGGTTTTATGTAAATTGGAGATCAGCCACTGTTTGGGTATTTTAATTAATTGCTGCCGACTTCATTAAATTGTCAACTAAGTCGCAAATTAGTATCACGCTTTGTTTTGTTTGTTTTTTCAAAATTCATTAAGGGTTAATAGTTTTGATGCTGTTTAACGCGCCTTCCTGTCTAGATCACTTCCTGTTTATATCTTTTCCTGTTGTGCTGTAACCATTTTAGCGTTTTTGGAGCTTTTCTCAAATTGTGGGATAAGATCAGCCCTTACTTGTCAGTATTCCTCACTGTATTCCTCTGAAGGATTATTTAGTTTTACATTGTGCCACCATCTGTGTTCCTCCTTACTGCTTACATGCCTCAGTCTGTGATAGACATGAAACCCAAAATATTTATTTCATGATTCTGATACAGCAGTATTTTTAAGCAACTTTCCAATTTGCTTCCATTATCAAATGTGTTTCATTCTCTTGTTATCCTTTGTTGAAGGAACAGCATTGCACTACTGGCAGCGAGCTAAACACAATCGTTAAGCCAATGACGAGGCATATATGTGCAGCCACCAACCTGCAGCTAGCTCCTAAGCCTACCTAGGTATGCTATTCAACAAAGGTTATCAAGAGAACTAAGCAAATGTGTTAATAGAGGTAAATTTGAAAGTTGTTTAAAATTATATGTTCTATCTGAATCATAAAAGAAGATTTTTGGGTTTCACATCCCTTTAAGCTACTTTCCTTACTTATGAATATGTATTTTACTATGAAGCAAATTGATGTAGTTCACTTTGGACTGTGAGCTGATCCTTTAGAAGGAAGATCCACTCATAATTTAAAAACCTTTCAACTTGTGTTTGCTTTGTGAGTATTTCTAGTGGTTTGTTCCTGCTCTGCTGGGTACTCTAGAGTTAGTAGAAACTCAGTGCATAGACAGTGTTTTGCTGTGTCGCCCTTGAGTGTTCAAGGGTCTATGGCCTAAAGCGACCCATAAATTTAAGGAATATAGTCATTCTTGGCTGTTATGCCTCCATCAGTTAAAGGAACACAAACCCCATTTTTTTTCTTTTATGATTCAGATAGAACAAGCAATTTTAAGCAACTTGCTAATTTACTCCTATAATACATTTTCTTCCTTCTCTTGCTATCTTTTTTGAAAAAGCAGGAATGTAAGCATAGATTTAGCCACCAATCAGCAAGCGCTACCCAGATGCTGAAACAAAAATGGTCCGGCTCCTATTCTTACATTCCTGCTTTTACTAATTAGGACCCAGATTACGAGTTTTGTGTTAGAGGCTATGCGGTGCTAACAAGCAGTTTTGTCTCACTGCTCACTTACCTGCAGCGCTGGTATTATGGGTTTTTACAAACCCGGCATTAAAAGACAAAATGTGAGCGTTGAGCAATATTTTACGCCTTACCGCACTCCAATACCAGCGCTGCTTAAGTCAGCGGTGAGCTGGTCGTACGTGCTTGTGCACGATTTCCCCATAGGAATCAACGGGGAGAGCCGGCTGTCTAACACCTGCAAAAAAGCAGCGTAAAACTCAGTAACGCAGCCCCATTGATTCCTATGGGGAAATAAAATTTATGTTTACACCTAATACCCTAACATGAACCCCGAGTCTAAACACCCCTAATCTTACACTTATTAACCCCTAATCTGCTGATTGGAACAGCTAATAGAATGCGAGCTCAATCCTATTGGCTGATTGGATCAGCCAATAGTATTGAACTTCAATCCTTAGGATTTTTTCTACCTTAATTCCGATAGAATTCTATCAGTCAATCGGAATCTAAGAGACACCATCTTGGATGACGTCACTTAAAGGTACCTTCATTCATCTTTAGTCGTCGGATGAAGAGAATGCTCCGCGTCGGATGTCTTGAAGATGGACCCGCTCCGCCCTGGATGGATGAAGATAGAAGATGCCGTCTGGATGAATACTTCTTCCTGTCTGGAGGACCACTTCGTCTGGCTTGGATGAAGACTTCTCCTGGCTTCGTTGAGGACTTCGGCCCGGCATGGATAAAGACTTCTCCCGGTAAGTCGATCTGCAGGGGGTTAGTGTTAGTTTTTTTTAAGGGTGTATTGGGTGGGTTTTATTTTTAGGTTAGGGTTTGGGCTTGCAAAATCCATCCAAATGCCCTTTTCAGGGCAATGGGGAGCTTAGGTTCTTTTAGACAGTATTTCTCCAACATTGGTGTGTCCGGTCCACGGCGTCATCCTTACTTGTGGGAATATCTCTTCCCCAACAGGAAATGGCAAAGAGTCCCAGCAAAGCTGGCCATATAGTCCCTCCTAGGCTCCGCCCACCCCAGTCATTCTCTTTGCCGTTGCACAGGCAACATCTCCACGGAGATGGTTAAGAGTTTTTTGGTGTTTAAATGTAGTTTTTTATTCTTCTATCAAGTGTTTGTTATTTTAAAATAGTGCTGGTATGTACTATTTACTCTGAAACAGAAAAGGATGAAGATTTCTGTTTGTGAGAGGAAGATGATTTTAGCAGACAGTAACTAAAATCGATTGCTGTTTCCACATAGGACTGTTGAGATGAAGTAACTTCAGTTGGGGGAAACAGCAGACTTTTCTGCTTAAGGTATGACTAGCCATATTTCTAACAAGACCATGTAATGCTGGAAGGCTGTCATTTCCCCTCATGGGGACCGGTAAGCCATTTTCTTAGTCAAACAAACAGAATAAAGGGCTTAATATGGGCTATTAAACTGGTAGACACTTTTATGGGCTAAATCGATTGCTTTATTTGGGCATTTTATACATGTTTATGCTGATAATTCACATTTATAAACTTGGGGAACGTTTTTTAACGTCAGGCACTATGTTAGACACCTTTTCCAGTCAGGGAGGGGCTTCCCAGTTGTAGGCTGAGCCTCATTTTCGCGCCATTACTGCGCAGTTGTTTTTTGAGAGCAAGACATGCAGATGCATGTGTGAGGATCTGAAAGTAGCTGGAAAAGTTTCTAGAAGGCTTCATTTGGTATCGTATTCCCCTCTGGGCTTGGTTAGGTCACAGCAAAGGCTATAGCTGGGACTGTATAGGGGTTAAATTTGTAAACGGCTCCGGTTCCGTTATTTTAAGGGTTAAAGCTCTGAAAATTGGTGTGCAATGCTCTTAATGCTTTAAGACACTGTGGTGAAATTTTGGTAATTTTTGAACAATTCCTTCATACTTTTTCACATATTCAGTAATAAAGTGTTTTCTGTTTAAAATTTAAAGAGACAGTAACGGTTTTGTTTTAAAACGTTTTTTGTGCTTTATTGACAAGTTTAACCCTGTTTAACATGTCTGTGCCTTCAGATAAGCTATGTTCTATATGTATGAAAGCCAATGTGTCTCCCCATTTAAATTTGTGTGATAATTGTGCCATAGCGTCCAAACAAAGTAAGGACAGTACTGCCACAGATAATGAAATTGCCCAAGATGATTCCTCAGATGAGGGGAGTAAACATGATACTACATCATCTCCTGCTGTGTCTACACCAGTTTTGCCCACGCAGGAGGCCCCTAGTACATCTAGCGCGCCAATGCTTATTACCATGCAACAATTGACGGCTGTAATGGATAACTCCATAGCAAATATTTTATCCGAAATGCCTACATATCAGAGAAAGCGTGATTGCTCTGTTTTAAACACTGAAGAGCAGGAGGGCGCTGATGATAATTGTTCTGTCATACCCTCACACCAATCTGAAGTGGCCATGAGGGAGGTTTTGTCAGATGGGGAAATTTCAGATTCAGGAAAAATTTCCCAACAAGCTGAACCTGATGTTGTGACATTTAAATTTAAATTAGAACATCTCCGCGCACTGCTTAAGGAGGTGTTATCTACTCTGGATGATTGTGACAACTTGGTCATTCCAGAGAAATTATGCAAGATGGACAAGTTCCTAGAGGTTCCGGTGCACCCCGACGCTTTTCCTATACCCAAGCGGGTGGCGGACATAGTGAATAAGGAGTGGGAAAAGCCCGGCATACCTTTTGTTCCCCCCCCTATATTTAAGAAATTGTTTCCTATGGTCGACCCCAGAAAGGACTTATGGCAGACAGTCCCTAAGGTCGAGGGGGCAGTTTCTACTCTAAACAAGTGCACTACTATTCCTATCGAGGATAGTTGTGCTTTCAAAGATCCTATGGATAAAAAATTGGAGGGTTTGCTTAAAAAGATTTTTGTACAGCAAGGTTACCTTCTACAACCCATTTCGTGCATTGTTCCTGTCACTACAGCAGCGTGGTTCTGGTTCGAGGAACTAGAAAAGTCGCTCAGTAGAGAGACTCCATATGAGGAGGTTATGGACAGAGTTCACGCACTTAAGTTGGCTAACTCTTTTATTTTAGATGCCGCTTTGCAATTAGCTAGATTAGCGGCGAAAAATTCAGGGTTTGCAATCGTGGCGCGCAGAGCGCTTTGGCTAAAGTCTTGGTCAGCGGATGTGTCATCCAAGACAAAATTGCTTAACATCCCTTTCAAAGGTAAAACTCTATTTGGACCAGAATTGAAAGAGATTATCTCAGACATCACTGGGGGAAAGGGCCACGCCCTTCCACAAGATAGGCCTTTCAAGGCCAAAAATAAGTCTAATTTTCGTTCCTTTCGCAATTTCAGGAACGGACCGGCCTCTAATTCTGCATCCTCTAAGCAAGAGGGTAATGCCTCACAACCCAAACCAGCCTGGAAACCGATGCAAGGCTGGAACAAGGGTAAGCAGGCCAAGAAGCCTGCTGCTGCTAACAAAACAGCATGAAGGAGTAGCCCCCGATCCGGGACCGGATCTAGTAGGGGGCAGACTCTCTCTCTTTGCTCAGGCTTGGGCAAGAGATGTTCAGGATCCCTGGGCACTAGAAATAGTTTCTCAGAGTTATCTTCTGGAATTCAGGGAACTACCCCCAAGGGGAAGGTTCCACATGTCTCACTTATCCTTAAACCAAATAAAGAGACAGGCGTTCTTACATTGTGTAGAAGACCTGTTAAAGATGGGAGTGATACACCCAGTTCCAATAAAGGAACAAGGAATGGGATTTTATTCAAATCTGTTCGTAGTTCCCAAAAAAGAGGGAACTTTCAGACCAATTTTGGATTTGAAGATCCTAAACAAATTTCTCAGGGTACCATCGTTCAAGATGGAAACCATTCGAACGATTCTACCCACTATCCAGGAAGGTCAATTTATGACTACCGTGGATCTAAAGGATGTGTACCTACATATTCCTATCCACAAAGAACATCATCAGTTCCTAAGGTTCGCCTTTCTGGACAAACATTACCAGTTTGTGGCCCTCCCTTTCGGGTTAGCCACTGCTCCAAGGATTTTCACAAAGGTACTAGGGTCCCTTCTAGCGATTCTAAGACCGAGGGGCATTGCAGTAGTACCTTACTTGGACGACATTCTAATACAAGCGTCGTCCCTGTCAAAAGCAAAGGCTCATACAGACATCGTTCTGGCCTTTCTCAGATCACACGGATGGAAGTTGAACATAGAAAAAAGTTCTCTGTCTCCGTCAACAAGAGTTCCCTTCTTGGGAACAATAATAGATTCCTTAGAAATGAGGATTTTTCTGACAGAGGTCAGAAAGTCAAAACTTCTAAGCACTTGTCAAGTTCTTCATTCTGTTCCACGTCCTTCCATAGCGCAGTGCATGGAAGTAGTAGGGTTGATGGTTGCAGCAATGGACATAGTTCCTTTTGCACGAATTCATCTAAGACCATTACAACTGTGCATGCTCAAACAGTGGAATCGGGACTATACAGACTTGTCTCCAATGATTCAAGTAGATCAGAAGACCAGAGATTCACTCCGTTGGTGGCTGACCCTGGACCATCTATCCCAGGGAATGAGCTTCCGCAGACCAGAGTGGGTCATTGTCACGACCGACGCCAGTCTAGTGGGCTGGGGCGCGGTCTGGGAATCCCTGAAAGCTCAGGGACTATGGTCTCGGGAAGAGTCTCTTCTCCCGATAAACATTCTGGAACTAAGAGCGATCTTCAATGCTCTCAGGGCTTGGCCTCAGCTAGCAAAGGCCAGATTCATAAGATTCCAATCAGACAACATGATGACCGTTGCGTATATCAATCATCAGGGGGGAACAAGGAGTTCCCTGGCGATGAAAGAAGTGACCAAAATAATTCAATGGGCGGAGGATCACTCCTGCCACCTATCTGCGATCCACATCCCAGGTGTGGAGAACTGGGAAGCGGATTATCTGATTCGTCAGACATTCCATCCGGGGGAGTGGGAACTCCACCCGGAGATCTTTGCCCAACTAACTCAATTATGGGGCATTCCAGATATGGATCTGATGGCGTCTCGTCAGAACTTCAAGGTTCCTTGCTACGGGTCCAGATCCAGGGATCCCAAGGCGACTCTATTAGATGCACTAGTAGCACCTTGGACCTTCAACCTAGCTTATGTATTTCCACCGTTTCCTCTCATTCCCAGGCTGGTAGCCAGGATCAAACAGGAGAGGGCCTCTGTGATCTTGATAGCTCCTGCGTGGCCACACAGGACTTGGTATGCAGACCTGGTGAATATGTCATCGGTTCCACCATGGAAGCTACCTTTGAGACAGGACCTTCTTGTTCAGGGTCCATTCGAACATCCAAATCTGGTCTCCCTCCAGCTGACGGCTTGGAGATTGAACGCTTGATTCTATCAAAGCGTGGGTTTTCAGATTCTGTGATAGATACTCTGGTTCAGGCCAGAAAACCGGTAACTAGAAAGATTTACCATAAAATATGGAAAAGATATATCTGTTGGTGTGAATCCAAAGGATTCCCATGGAATAAGATAAAAATTCCTAAGATTCTCTCCTTTCTACAAGAAGGTTTGGAGAAAGGATTATCTGCAAGTTCTCTAAAGGGACAGATCTCTGCTTTATCTGTCTTACTACACAAAAGACTGGCAGCTGTGCCAGATGTTCAAGCATTTGTTCAGGCTTTGGTTAGGATTAAGCCTGTTTACAGACCTTTGACTCCTCCCTGGAGTCTAAATCTAGTTCTTTCAGTTCTTCAAGGGGTTCCGTTTGAACCTTTACATTCCATAGATGTTAAGTTACTATCTTGGAAAGTTTTATTTTTGGTTGCTATTTCTTCTGCTAGAAGAGTTTCAGAGTTATCTGCTCTGCAGTGTTCTCCGCCCTATCTGGTGTTCCATGCAGATAAGGTGGTTTTGCGTACTAAGCCTGGTTTTCTTCCAAAGGTTGTTTCTAACAAGAATATTAACCAGGAGATAGTTGTACCTTCTTTATGTCCGAATCCAGTTTCAAAGAAGGAACGTTTGTTACACAATTTGGACGTAGTCCGTGCTCTAAAATTCTATTTAGAGGCTACAAAAGATTTCAGACAAACATCTTCTTTGTTTGTTGTCTATTCTGGTAAAAGGAGAGGTCAAAAAGTGACTTCTACCTCTCTTTCCTTTTGGCTTAAAAGCATCATCCGATTGGCTTATGAGACTGCCGGACGGCAGCCTCCTGAAAGAATCACAGCTCACTCCACTAGGGCTGTGGCTTCCACATGGGCCTTCAAGAACGAGGCTTCTGTTGACCAGATATGTAAGGCAGCGACTTGGTCTTCACTGCACACTTTTGCCAAATTTTACAAATTTGATACTTTTGCTTCTTCGGAGGCTATTTTTGGGAGAAAGGTTTTGCAAGCCGTGGTGCCTACCGTTTAGGTAACCTGATTTGCTCCCTCCCTTCATCCGTGTCCTAAAGCTTTGGTATTGGTTCCCACAAGTAAGGATGACGCCATGGACCGGACACACCAATGTTGGAGAAAACAGAATTTATGCTTACCTGATAAATTACTTTCTCCAACGGTGTGTCCGGTCCACGGCCCGCCCTGGTTTTTTAATCAGGTCTGATGAATTATTTTCTCTAACTACAGTCACCACGGTACCATATGGTTACTCCTATATTTTTCCTCCTATCCGTCGGTCGAATGACTGGGGTGGGCGGAGCCTAGGAGGGACTATATGGCCAGCTTTGCTGGGACTCTTTGCCATTTCCTGTTGGGGAAGAGATATTCCCACAAGTAAGGATGACGCCGTGGACCGGACACACCGTTGGAGAAAGTAATTTATCAGGTAAGCATAAATTCTGTTTTTATTTGAAGGGTTGGTTGTGTGGGTGGTGGGTTTTACTGTTGGGGGGGTTGTTTGTATTTTTTTTTTCAGGTAAAAGAGCTGATTACTTTGGGGCAATGCCCCGCAAAAGGCCCTTTTAAGGGCTATTGGTAGTTTAGGGGTTTTTTTCTTCTGTTAAGTGTGATCAGTCCACGGGTCATCATTACTTCTGGGATATTACTCCTCCCCAACAGGAAGTGCAAGAGGATTCACCCAGCAGAGCTGCATATAGCTCCTCCCCTCTATGTCACTCCCAGTCATTCTCTTGCACCCAACGACTAGATAGGATGTGTGAGAGGACTATGGTGATTATACTTAGTTTTATATCTTCAATCAAAAGTTTGTTATTTTAAAATAGCACCGGAGTGTGTTATTACCTCTCTGGCAGAGTTTGAAGAAGAATCTACCAGAGTTTTGCTATGATTTTAGCCGGAGTAGTTAAGATCATATTGCTGTTCTCGGCCATCTGAGGAGTGAGGTAAACTTCAGATCAGGGGACATAGAGGTATGTAGCAGTTTTTATTTTCTGACAATGGAATTGATGAGAAAATCCTGCCATACCGATATAATGTCATGTATGTATACTTTACACTTCAGTATTCTGGGGAATGGTACTTCACTAGAATTACACTGTAAGAAATACATAAAGCTGTTTAATAACTAGAGATTATGTTTAACGTTTTTGCTGGAATGTAAAATCGTTTTCATTTGCTGAGGTACTGTGTGAATAAATGTTTGGGCACTATTTTTCCACTTGGCAGTTGCTTAATCTGTTTTTCTGACAGTTTCTGTTCTCCCTCACTGCTGTGTGTGAGGGGGAGGGGCCGTTTTTTGGCGCTTTTTCTATGCATCAAATATTTCAGTCAGCAACTCATTGTATTCCCTGCATGATCCGGTTCATCTCTACAGAGCTCAGGGGTCTTCAAAACTTATTTTGAGGGAGGTAATTTCTCTCAGCAGAGCTGTGAGAATTATAGTTTGACTGAGATAAGAAACGTTTATTCTGTAATTTGTTTCCTGCTTTCAGAATTTGTTATCTTTGCTAATGGGATTAAACCTTTGCTAAAGTTGTGTTGTTTACAAGGATTGAGGCTATAACTGTTTCAATTTATTAATTTTCAACTGTCATAGATCTTCTGTGCTTCTTAAAGGCACAGTACATTTTAATATTATTCTAATTGAATTGTATTTCCAAGTTGCAAGTTTATTTGCTAGTGTGTTAAACATGTCTGATTCAGAGGATGATACCTGTGTCATTTGTTGCAATGCCAAAGTGGAGCCCAATAGAAATTTATGTACTAACTGTATTGATGCTACTTTAAATAAAAGTCAATCTGTACAAATTGAACAAATTTCACCAAACAACGAGGGGAGAGTTATGCCGACTAACTCGCCTCACGTGTCAGTACCTACATCTCCCGCTCAGAGGGAGGTGCGTGATATTGTAGCGCCGAGTACATCTGGGCGGCCATTACAAATCACATTACAGGATATGGCTACTGTTATGACTGAGGTTTTGGCTAAATTACCAGAACTAAGAGGTAAGCGTGATCACTCTGGGGTGAGAACAGAGTGCGCTGATAATATTAGGGCCATGTCAGACACTGCGTCACAGGTGGCAGAACATGAGGACGGAGAACTTCATTCTGTGGGTGACGGTTCTGATCCAACAGACTGGATTCAGATATTTCAAATTTTAAATTTAAACTGGAAAACCTCTGTGTATTACTAGGGGAGGTGTTAGCGGCTCTGAATGATTGTAACACAGTTGCAATACCAGAGAAAATGTGTAGGTTGGATAAATATTTTGCGGTACCGACGAGTACTGAGGTTTTTCCTATACCTAAGAGACTTACTGAAATTGTCACTAAGGAGTGGGATAGACCCGGTGTGCCGTTCTCACCCCCTCCGATATTTAGAAAAATGTTTCCAATAGACGCCACCACAAGGGACTTGTGGCAAACGGTCCCTAAGGTGGAGGGAGCAGTTTCTACCTTAGCTAAGCGTACCACTATCCCGGTGGAGGATAGCTGTGCTTTTTCAGATCCAATGGATAAAAAGTTAGAGGGTTACCTTAAGAAAATGTTTGTTCAACAAGGTTTTATATTGCAACCCCTTGCATGCATTGCGCCGATCACGGCTGCAGCGGCATTCTGGATTGAGTCTCTGGAAGAGAACATTGGTTCAGCTACTCTGGACGACATTACGGACAGGCTTAGAGTCCTTAAACTAGCTAATTCATTCATTTCGGAGGCCGTAGTACATCTTACTAAACTTACGGCGAAGAATTCAGGATTCGCCATTCAGGCACGCAGGGCGCTGTGGCTAAAATCCTGGTCAGCTGATGTTACTTCTAAGTCTAAATTGCTTAATATACCTTTCAAAGGGCAGACCTTATTCGGGCCCGGGTTGAAAGAGATTATCGCTGACATTACAGGAGGTAAAGGCCATGCCCTGCCTCAGGACAAAGCCAAAGCCAAGACTAGACAGTCTAATTTTCGTTCCTTTCGTAATTTCAAAGCAGGAGCAGCATCAACTTCCTCTGCACCAAAACAGGAAGGAGCTGTTGCTCGCTACAGACAAGGCTGGAAACCTAACCAGTCCTGGAACAAGGGCAAGCAGACTAGGAAACCTGCTGCTGCCCCTAAAACAGCATGAATTGAGGGCCCCCGATCCGGGATCGGATCTAGTGGGGGGCAGACTTTCTCTCTTCGCCCAGGCTTGGGCAAGAGATGTTCAGGATCCCTGGGCGCTAGAGATAATATCTCAGGGATACCTTCTGGACTTCAAATACTCTCCTCCAAGAGAGAGATTTCATCTGTCAAGATTGTCAACAATCCAGACAAAGAAAGAGGCGTTTCTACGCTGCGTACAAGAGCTCTTGTTAATGGGAGTAATCCATCCAGTTCCACGATCGGAACAGGGACAGGGGTTTTACTCAAATCTGTTTGTGGTTCCCAAAAAAGAGGGAACTTTCAGACCAATCCTGGACTTAAAGATCCTAAACAAATTCCTAAGAGTTCCATCGTTCAAGATGGAGACTATTCGGACAATTTTACCTATGATCCAAGAGGGTCAATACATGACCACTGTAGATTTAAAGGATGCTTACCTTCACATACCGATTCACAAAGATCATTATCGGTACCTAAGGTTTGCCTTCCTAGACAGGCATTACCAGTTTGTGGCTCTTCCATTCGGATTGGCTACAGCTCCAAGAATCTTCACAAAGGTTCTGGGTGCTCTTCTGGCGGTACTAAGACCGCGGGGAATCTCGGTAGCTCCATACCTAGACGACATTCTGATACAAGCTTCAAGCTTTCAAACTGCCAAGTCTCATACAGAGTTAGTGCTGGCATTTCTAAGGTCACATGGATGGAAGGTGAACGAAAAGAAAAGTTCACTCGTTCCACTCACAAGAGTTCCCTTCCTGGGGACTCTTATAGATTCTGTAGAAATGAAGATTTACCTGACAGAGGACAGGCTAACAAGACTTCAAAGTGCTTGCCGCACCCTTCATTCCATTCAACACCCGTCAGTGGCTCAATGCATGGAGGTAATCGGCTTAATGGTAGCGGCAATGGACATAGTACCCTTTGCACGCTTACACCTCAGACCACTGCAACTGTGCATGCTAAGTCAGTGGAATGGGGATTACTCAGACTTATCCCCTTCTCTGAATCTGGATCAAGAGACCAGAAATTCTCTTCTATGGTGGCTTTCTCGGCCACATCTGTCCAGGGGGATGCCATTCAGCAGACCAGACTGGACAATTGTAACAACAGACGCCAGCCTTCTAGGTTGGGGTGCCGTCTGGAATTCTCTGAAGGCTCAGGGACAATGGAGTCAGGAGGAGAGTCTCCTGCCAATAAACATTCTGGAATTGAGAGCAGTTCTCAATGCCCTCCTGGCTTGGCCCCAGTTGACAACTCGGGGGTTCATCAGGTTTCAGTCGGACAACATCACGACTGTAGCTTACATCAACCATCAGGGAGGGACAAGAAGCTCCCTAGCTATGATGGAAGTATCAAGGATAATTTGCTGGGCAGAGTCTCACTCTTGCCACCTGTCAGCAATCCACATCCCGGGAGTGGAGAACTGGGAGGCGGATTTCTTAAGTCGTCAGACTTTTCATCCGGGGGAGTGGGAACTTCATCCGGAGGTCTTTGCCCAAATACTTCGACGTTGGGGCAAACCAGAGATAGATCTCATGGCGTCTCGACAGAACGCCAAGCTTCCTCGTTACGGGTCCAGATCCAGGGATCCAGGAGCAGTCCTGATAGATGCTCTGACAGCACCTTGGGACTTCAGGATGGCTTACGTGTTTCCACCCTTCCCGTTGCTTCCTCGATTGATTGCCAGAATCAAACAAGAGAGAGCATCAGTGATTCTAATAGCACCTGCGTGGCCACGCAGGACTTGGTATGCAGACCTGGTGGACATGTCATCCTGTCCACCTTGGTCTCTACCTCTGAAACAGGACCTTCTGATACAGGGTCCCTTCAAACATCAAAATCTAACTTCTCTGAAGCTGACTGCTTGGAAATTGAACGCTTGATTTTATCAAGACGTGGATTTTCTGAGTCAGTTATTGATACCTTAATACAGGCTAGGAAACCTGTTACCAGAAAGATTTACCATAAGATATGGCGTAAATACCTATATTGGTGTGAATCCAAAGGTTACTCTTGGAGTAAGGTTAGGATTCCTAGGATATTGTCTTTTCTACAAGAAGGTTTAGAAAAGGGTTTATCTGCTAGTTCATTAAAGGGACAGATCTCAGCTCTGTCCATTCTGTTACACAAACGTCTGTCAGAAGTTCCTGACGTCCAGGCTTTTTGTCAGGCTTTGGCCAGAATTAAGCCTGTGTTTAAAACTGTTGCTCCACCATGGAGTTTAAACCTTGTTCTTAATGTTTTACAGGGCGTTCCGTTTGAACCCCTTCATTCCATTGATATAAAGTTGTTATCTTGGAAAGTTCTATTTTTAATGGCTATTTCCTCGGCTCGAAGAGTCTCTGAATTATCAGCCTTACATTGTGATTCTCCTTATTTGATTTTTCATTCGGATAAGGTAGTCCTGCGTACTAAACCTGGGTTCTTACCTAAGGTAGTTACTAACAGGAATATCAATCAAGAGATTGTTGTTCCTTCTTTATGCCCAAATCCTTCTTCAAAGAAGGAACGTCTACTGCACAACCTGGATGTAGTCCGTGCTCTAAAATTTTACTTACAGGCAACTAAGGAATTTCGACAAACGTCTTCTCTGTTTGTCATTTACTCTGGGCAGAGGAGAGGTCAAAAAGCTTCCGCTACCTCTCTTTCTTTTTGGCTTCGTAGCATAATTCGTTTAGCTTATGAGACTGCTGGACAGCAGCCTCCTGAAAGAATTACAGCTCATTCTACTAGAGCTGTGGCTTCCACTTGGGCCTTCAAGAATGAGGCCTCTGTTGAACAGATTTGCAAGGCTGCAACTTGGTCTTCGCTTCATACTTTTTCCAAATTTTACAAATTTGACACTTTTGCTTCATCGGAGGCTATTTTTGGGAGAAAGGTTCTTCAGGCAGTGGTTCCTTCTGTATAAAGAGCCTGCCTATCCCTCCCGTCATCCGTGTACTTTTGCTTTGGTATTGGTATCCCAGAAGTAATGATGACCCGTGGACTGATCACACTTAACAGAAGAAAACATAATTTATGCTTACCTGATAAATTCCTTTCTTATGTAGTGTGATCAGTCCACGGCCCGCCCTGTTTTTAAGGCAGGTAAATATTTTTTAATTTATACTCCAGTCACCACTTCACCCTTGGCTTTTCCTTTCTCGTTGGTCCTTGGTCGAATGACTGGGAGTGACGTAGAGGGGAGGAGCTATATGCAGCTCTGCTGGGTGAATCCTCTTGCACTTCCTGTTGGGGAGGAGTAATATCCCAGAAGTAATGATGACCCGTGGACTGATCACACTACAGAAGAAAGGAATTTATCAGGTAAGCATAAATTATGTTTTTTATTTGGGGGGGGGGGGGTTATTTTGATAGGGCTATTAGATTAGGTTCAATTAGTTTAAATATCTTGTAATTTGTTTTATTTTCTGTAATTTAGTGTTTGTTTGTTTTTGTACTTTTAGCTAATTTAATTTAATTGATTTAATTGTTGTTAATTTATTTCATTATAGTGAAGTGTTAGGTGTTATTGTAACTTAGGTTAGGTTTTATTTTACAGGTACTTTTGTATTTATTTAGCTAGGTAGTTTATTAAATAGTTAATAACTTTAATAACTATTCTACCTAGTTAAATTAAATACAAACTTGCCTGTAAAATAAAAATAAACCCTAAGATAGATACAATGTAACTATTAGTTATATTGTAGCTAGCTTAGGGTTTATTTTATAGGTATTTAGTTTTAAATAGGAATAATGTAGTTAATTATAGGAATTTTTATTTAGATTTATTTTAATTATATTTGTTAGGGGGTGTTAGAGTTAGGGTTAGACTTAGGTTTAGGGGTTAATACATTTAGTATAGTTGCGGCGACGTTGGGGGCGGCAGATTAGGGGTTAATAAATGTAGGTAGGTGGGCAGCGATGTTAGGGACGGCAGATTAGGGGTTAATAATATTTAACTAATGTTTGCGAGGCGGGAGTGTGGCGGTTTAGGGGTTAATATGTTATAGTGGCGGCAGATTAGGGGTTAATAAGTGTAGGTAGGTTGCGGCGACATTGGGGGCGGCAGATTAGGGCTTAATAAATATAATGTAGATGTTGGCGATGTTGGGGGCAGCAGATTAGGGGTTCATAAATATAATGTAGTTGGCGGGAGGGCCTCGGTTTAGGGGTTAATAGGTAGTTTATGGGTGTTAGTGTACTTTTTAGCACTTTAGTTATGGGTTTTATGCTACATCGTTGTAGTGTAAAACTCATAACTACTGACTTTTAAATGCGTTAGGACTCTTGACGGGGTAGGGTGTTCCGCTCACTTTTTGGCCTCCCAGGACAGACTCGTAATATCAGCGCTATGGAAGTCCCATAGAAAAAAGACTTTACAAAGTTTACGTAAGTCGTTTTGCGGTAAGGCCAAAGAAGTGTGCGATGACCCTAAACCTTCAAGACTCGTAATAGCAGCGGGCGTAAAAAAGCAGCGTTAGGACCTCTTAATGCTGCTTTTTTACCCTAACGCACAACTCATAATCTAGCCGAAAGATAGCAAGAGAACAAAGAAAAAAAATATATAATAGGAGTAAATTAGAAAGTTGTTTAAAATTGCATGCTTCATCAGAATCATTTGGTTTTGTGTCCCTTTAACGACCAGCGCCATACCCTGTACAATGCTGGTCGTTAAGCCCTTAAGGACCAGCGTTGTACCCTGTACGAAGCTACTTTTCTGGGAGACTCTTTGCCGCAAGGTTGCTAATAATAGCGAGATCACGCTATTCCTGCATGCCCCACGAGTTGGGCAGTGCAGAAATAGATGGGCAGAGGTACCGATGCAGGGGGCCACTCTTTAGCCCGGGTGGGTAAGGAGGGAGGCGGATGGGCGGCCCATTGCTGAAGGGGGGTGGGAGGGGCGGAACCGCTACGCAAAAAAAAAAAAAAAACAGAGCAGCAGGGAGGGGGAAGAAGGGAGGGGGGGATCATGCTGAGGAGGTGGGATAAGAGTGTTGGAAATCGATCTGGGAGGGCAGTAAATGAGGTGGTAGGCAGCTATACTACAGATTTTTTTTTTATTTTATTCAATTAAGTTGGCAAATTTGGGAAAACTGGGTACTGGCAGTCAGCTGCCAGTACCTAAGATGGTGGTAATAAGTTAGAGGGAGGAGGGTTAGAGAGCTTTTTTGGAGGGATCAGGGAGGTGGGAAGGTAAGGGGATAATTCTACACTGAAGAACATAAAATATAATTTTTTTTAAAAAAAAAGGTCTAATACTGCATACTAGCAGACTGTCTGCCAGTACTAAGATGGGGGTAACCATTGGGGGTGGGGGAGGAAAGGAGAGCTGTTTGAGAGGGATCAGGGGGTGAAAAGTTTCAGGTGGGAGGCTGATCTCTACACTAAAGCTAAAATTAACCCTACAATCTACCTAATTAACCCCCTTACTGCTGGGAATAAGTAGTGTGGTGCGCAGCTGCAATTGGCAGCCTTCTAATTACCAAAAAGCAATGGCAAAGCCATATATATCTGCTGTTTCTGAACAAAGTGGTTTCCAGGGAAGCTTTTTCAACCTTTTGTGCTATAATTGCACAAGCTGTTTGTAATTAAAGGGACAGTCTACACCAACATTTTTCTTATTTAAAAAGATAGATAATCCCTTTATTACCCATTCCCCGTTTTTGCATAACCAAACTGTTATATTAATATACTTTTTACCTCTGTAATTACCTTGTATCTAAGCCTTTGCAGACAGCCTCCTTATCTAAGTGCTTTTGACAGACATGCAGTGTAGTCAATCAGTGAAGACTCCTAAATAACTTCACGGGAGTGAGCACAATGTTATCTATATGACACATGTGAACTAGCACAGTCTAACTGTGAAAAACTTTCAAAATGCTCTGAGCTAGGAGGCGGTTTTCAACTGTTTAGAAATCAGTTTGAGCCTAGCTAGGTTTAGCTTTTCAAAAATACCACCAAGGGAACAAAGCAAATTTGATGAAAAAAGTAAATAGGAAAGTTGTTTAAAATTGCATGCCCTATCTGAATCATGAAAGTTTACTTTTGACTTTACTGTCCCTTTAATTTCAGTGAGAAACCTAAAGTTTGTGAAAAAGTTAACTTTTTTTTTTATTTGATCGCATTTGGCGGTGAAATGGTGGCATGAAATATACCAAAATGGGCCTAGATCAATACTTTGGGTTGTCTACTAAAAAAAAAAAATATATGTAGTTTTGATAACTAAAAAAAGAAATCTATTTCTGATTAAATGTAGTGATGGCAAAAATGCGAAAAATGCTTTGGTCTTTTGGGGAAGTTTTTTTCTGGTCCTTAAGGGGTTAAATGCATGAAAGTGTTGGAAGATGATCTTTCTCTTGCCTTTGGCTCATCAGGAACATCCCTTCGGACCCTTCTAAAATCCCCATGAATAAAAGGGGCACATGAATCCGAAGATCCATAAAGTAATAACGTGAAAGCCTGCCCTGGCGCACGTGAACGGCCTGACAATTTATAGTATATTTTCTATAAAACCTTTACAAATATGAGACACTGAAACAAATAATTTTAAAGTTTTATTTAAAGCATATTCATTGATTATTTTGGAAATACAATAGTTTTTACACATATACAACAATTACTTCAAGAGTACTAAAATGTATTCTACAGTGAATATGATTTGATTGACATAGCACAAGGAGTGCTGCATTAAGCTTACAATGTTCAAAAGAAATCAGATTCTCTACAAAATGAAAATGTTACAGACACAATAATGAATTCACAAATAAACATTCTATGTAAGAAAGCTTAATTTCTACAGACGGTATCAAATAGTAATGAACTGTATATTGCATAAACCTCTAAAGATGACTTTGGCTGTAAAAATGACCCCCCCCCCCCACCATTAAAAAAACCAAAAAAAAAACCTTAAAAACAATTGTATCGTGTGTGTGTGTGTGTGTGTATATATATATATATGTGTGTGTGTGTATATATATATATATATATATATATATATATATATATATATATATGTGTGTGTGTGTGTGTGTGTGTATATATATATATATATATATATATATATATATATATATATATGTGTGTGTGTATATATATATATATATATATATATATATATATATATATATGTGTGTGTGTGTGTGTGTGTGTGTGTGTGTATATATATATATATATGTGTGTGTGTATATATATATATATATATATGTGTGTGTATATATATATATATATATATATGTGTGTGTATATATATATATATATATATATATATGTGTGTGTGTGTGTGTATATATATATATATATTTCTTTCATGTAATTAACAAGAGTCCATGAGCTAGTGACGTATGGGATATACATTCCTACCAGGAGGGGCAAAGTTTCCCAAACCTTAAAATGCCTATAAATACACCCCTCACCACACCCACAAATCAGTTTTACAAACTTTGCCTCCAAGGGAGGTGGTGAAGTAAGTTTGTGCTAGATTCTACGTTGATATGCGCTCCGCAGCAAGTTGGAGCCCGGTTTTCCTCTCAGCGTGCAGTGAATGTCAGAGGGATGTGAGGAGAGTATTGCCTATTGAATGCAGTGATCTCCTTCTACGGGGTCTATTTCATAGGTTCTCTGTTATCGGTCGTAGAGATTCATCTCTTACCTCCCTTTTCAGATCGACGATATACTCTTATATTTACCATTTCCTCTACTGATTCTCGTTTCAGTACTGGTTTGGCTTTCTACAAACATGTAGATGAGTGTCCTGGGGTAAGTAAGTCTTATTTTCTGTGACACTCTAAGCTATGGTTGGGCACTTTATTTATAAAGTTCTAAATATATGTATTCAAACATTTATTTGCCTTGACTCAGAATGTTCAACTTTCCTTATTTCCAGACAGTCAGTTTCATATTTGGGATTATGCTTTAAATTATCATATTTTTTCTTACCTCAAAAATTTGACTTTTTTCCCTGTGGGCTGTTATGCTCGCGGGGGCTGAAAATGCTTCATTTTATTGTGTCATTCTTGGCGCGGACTTTTTTGGCGCAAAAATTCTTTTCCGTTTCCGGCGTCATACGTGTCGCCGGAAGTTGCGTCATTTTTGACGTTATTTTGCGCCAAAAATGTCGGCGTTCCGGATGTGGCGTCATTTTTGGCGCCAAAAGCATTTAGGCGCCAAATAATGTGGGCGTCTTATTTGGCGCCAAAAAATATGGGCGTCGCTTTTGTCTCCACATTATTTCAGTCTCATTTTTCATTTGCTTCTGGTTGCTAGAAGCTTGATGTTTGGCATTTTTTTCCCATTCCTGAAACTGTCTTATAAGGAATTTGATCTATTTTGCTTTATATGTTGTTTTTTCTCTTACATATTGCAAGATGTCTCACGTTGCATCTGAGCCAGAAGATACTACAGGAAAACCACTGCCTGCTGGATCTACCAAAGCTAAGTGTATCTGCTGTAAACTTTTGGTAGCTATTCCTCCAGCTGTTGTTTGTAATAATTGTCATGACAAACTTGTTAAAGCAGATAATATTTCCTTTAGTGATGTACCATTGCCTGTTGCAGTTCCCTCAACATCTAAGGTGCAGAATGTTCCTGATAACATAAGAGATTTTGTTTCTGAATCCATAAAGAAGGCTTTGTCTGTTATTTCTCCTTCTAGTAAACGTAAAAAGTCTTTTAAATCTTCTCTCTCTACAGATGAATTTTTAAATGAACACCATCATTCTGATTCTTTGGACTCTTCTGGTTCAGAGGATTCTGTCTCAGAGATTGATGCTGATAAATCTTCATATTTATTTAAGATGGAATTTATTTGCTCTTTACTTAAAGAAGTACTAATTGCTTTAGAAATAGAGGATTCTAGTCCTCTTGATACTAATTCTATACGTTTGGATAAGGTTTTTAAAGCTCCTGCGGTTATTCCAGAAGTCTTTCCTGTTCCTAATGCTATTTCTGCAGTAATTGCTAAGGAATGGGATAAATTGGGTAATTCATTTACTCCTTCTAAACGTTTTAAGCAATTATATCCTGTTCCGCCTGACAGGTTAGAATTTTGGGACAAAATCCCTAAAGTTGATGGGGCTATTTCTACCCTTGCTAAACGTACTACCATTCCTACGTCAGATGGTACCTCGTTTAAAGATCCTTTAGATAGAAAAATTGAATCTTTTCTAAGAAAAGCTTATCTATGTTCAGGTAATCTTCTTAGACCTGCTATATCATTGGCTGATGTTGCTGCAGCTTCAACTTTTTGGTTGGAAACTCTAGCGCAACAAGTAACAAATCGTGATTCTCATGATATTATTATTCTTCTCCAGCATGCTAATAATTTCATCTGTGATGCCATTTTTGATATTATTAGAGTTGATGTTAGATTTATGTCTCTGGCTATCTTAGCCAGAAGAGCTTTATGGCTTAAGACTTGGAATGCTGATATGGCTTCTAAATCAACTCTACTTTCCATTTCTTTCCAGGGAAACAAATTATTTGGTTCTCAGTTGGATTCTATTATTTCAACTGTTACTGGTGGGAAAGGAACTTTTTTACCACAGGATAAAAAGTCTAAAGGTAAAAACAGGGCTAACAATCGTTTTCGTTCCTTTCGTTTCAACAAAGAACAAAAGCCTGATCCTTCGTCCTCAGGAGCAGTTTCAGTTTGGAAACCATCTCCAGTCTGGAATAAATCCAAGCCTGCTAGAAAGGCAAAGCCTGCTTCTAAGTTCACATGAAGGTACGGCCCTCATTCCAGTTCAGCTGGTAGGGGGCAGGTTACGTTTTTTCAAAGAAATTTGGATCAATTCTGTTCACAATCTTTGGATTCAGAACATTGTTTCAGAAGGGTACAGAATTGGTTTCAAGATGAGACCTCCTGCAAAGAGATTTTTTCTTTCCCATGTCCCAGTAAATCCAGTGAAAGCTCAAGCATTTCTGAATTGTGTTTCAGATCTAGAGTTGGCTGGAGTAATTATGCCAGTTTCAGTTCCGGAACAGGGGATGGGGTTTTATTCAAATCTCTTCATTGTACCAAAGAAGGAGAATTCCTTCAGACCAGTTCTGGATCTAAAATTATTGAATCGTTATGTAAGGATACCAACGTTCAAGATGGTAACTGTAAGGACTATATTGCCTTTTGTTCAGCAAGGGAATTATATGTCCACAATAGATTTACAGGATGCATATCTGCATATTCCAATTCATCCAGATCATTCATTGGACATTAAATTACTTTCTTGGAAAGTTTTGTTCCTTTTGGCCATCTCTTCTGCTAGAAGAGTTTCTGAATTATCTGCTCTTTCGTGTGAGTCTCCTTTTCTGATTTTTCATCAGGATAAGGCGGTGTTGCGAACTTCTTTTGAATTTTTACCTAAAGTTGTGAATTCCAACAACATTAGTAGAGAAATTGTGGTTCCTTCATTATGTCCTAATCCTAAGAATTCTAAGGAGAAATCATTGCATTCTTTGGATGTTGTTAGAGCTTTGAAATATTATGTTGAAGCTACGAAATCTTTCCGTAAGACTTCTAGTCTATTTGTTATCTTTTCCAGTTCTAGGAAAGGCCAGAAAGCTTCTGCCATTTCTTTGGCATCTTGGTTGAAATCTTTAATTAATCTTGCCTATGTTGAGTCGGGTAAAATTCCGCCTCAAAGAATTACAGCTCATTCTACTAGGTCAGTATCTACTTCCTGGGCGTTTAGGAATGAAGCTTCGGTTGACCAGATCTGCAAAGCAGCAACTTGGTCCTCTTTGCATACTTTTACTAAATTCTACCATTTTGATGTATTTTCTTCTTCTGAAGCAGTTTTTGGTAGAAAAGTTCTTCAGGCAGCGGTTTCAGTTTGAATCTTCTGCTTATGTTTTTTGTTAAACTTTATTTTGGGTGTGGATTATTTTCAGCAGGAATTGGCTGTCTTTATTTTATCCCTCCCTCTCTAGTGACTCTTGTGTGGAAAGATCCACATCTTGGGTAGTCATTATCCCATACGTCACTAGCTCATGGACTCTTGTTAATTACATGAAAGAAAACATAATTTATGTAAGAACTTACCTGATAAATTCATTTCTTTCATATTAACAAGAGTCCATGAGGCCCACCCTTTTTTGTGGTGGTTATGATTTTTTTGTATAAAGCACAATTATTCCAATTCCTTATTTTATATGCTTCGCACTTTTTTTCTTATCACCCCACTTCTTGGCTATTCGTTAAACTGATTTGTGGGTGTGGTGAGGGGTGTATTTATAGGCATTTTAAGGTTTGGGAAACTTTGCCCCTCCTGGTAGGAATGTATATCCCATACGTCACTAGCTCATGGACTCTTGTTAATATGAAAGAAATGAATTTATCAGGTAAGTTCTTACATAAATTATGTTATGTGTGTGTGTGTATATGTATATATATATATGTGTGTGTGTGTATATATATATATATATGTGTGTGTGTATATATATATATATATATATATATATATATATATATGTGTGTGTGTGTGTATATATATATATATATATGTGTGTGTGTGTGTATATGTATATATACACACATACACACACACAAATCTATTGCTACATAATGTCTACACATAGGTTTCACATTTTTATAATTACAAGTGAAATGTTACTATATTTAAATCTAGTTAAACATTAAGGTGCTTGTAGGATTGTCATGATTTTTTAAAACAAGAATAGTTGTTAATTATAACTTGGTAATATAAATACTGGCAAAGCTGAACCTGGTTACATAACATCTGTAATCATTTCTATACATTAGGCATGGCAGTTTAATCTCCTAGTTTTGCTACATTCAAGATATCAGATTAAAAATCATTAGTTTATTCAGATAAATGTATTTTTTGGATATACAGTCTGCCAGTTCTTTCATTATTGAAAAGGAGACATTAAATGCAAATAAATGTGCAGTAGTTAAAGATGTGATTTTTTTTATTTTGCATTAAAAATCGAATGGCATTTAAAAGCAAACAAAGACACCATTGCTTTCGACTGCCATTAACGCAATACTGAGTTTTGGGAGTGCAATTATGAACTCTGGGTGCAGAGGAGATGTGTGTACAAGGAAAAAGACAGAGGCATTTAAAGGGATATTAAACAGTGCTCCTTTGGTAAAAACAAACATGTTAAATAAAACTAAACATAAAAAAATGTGTAAAAAAACAGCAAACAATTTACTAGTTTTCTTGAAAAATGAGCACTCATTTTTCACTGTATCCATTGCCCCCAGTGTGATAATAGTGGAGACATTTTTAAAACTTACGTTTCATTCTGCCAGTTTTGAGCATGAACATATGTCCATTTAGGTTTAAGATGTTTAAATTGATATTACAATAATATGAAATGTTTATTTGTACACAGCTGATACTCAAATATCAACTGCCCACTAGCTGAAAGAATCATTTTGGTGATGAACAGGGAACAAGCTTACAAGTGCATAAAACAGATGGTTTTATTTAGCATAAGAACATTAGTTTTTAAAAAAACTAAATAAATTAAAGACACTTGTTTGGATGCAAGAAAGACATTCTAGAGTAAAACTTAATTGTAATTTCTGTATTTATGACCCTAGCTATGTGTTTAACTGTCAGTCAACAGCTTGAACAACTGTCACTCACGAGTAGGACATGGCCAGTGATTGGTCGACAAATTTAACTGTTGCTCCTGATTGGCTTCCAGCAGTGGTAGTTGCACATAGCCACCAATCACCTACATGTTTAAAAGGAACATTAAAGTCATACTTAGAAGTAAATTGTAAAGTTGTTAAAAATTGTATGTTCTGTCTAAATCTATTATTTAATTTGCTTCCTACTTTTGTTATCGTTTGCTATAAGGTTTATCTCTGAAAGTTTAGGAGCAGCAAAGAACGTAGGTTCTAGCTGCTGTTTGGTTGTTGTGTATATATATATATATATATATATATATATATATATATATATATATATATATATATATATATATATATATATATATATATATATATATATATATATATATATATACACACACCCCGATTGTTATTGGCTCACCCACTATGTTCAGTTAAAAAAAACTAGTGCATTGCTTCTCCTTCAACAAATAATACTAATTTCCTTTAAAAGGACAGTCTAATCAAAATGAAATGTTCATGATTCAGATAGGACATGCAATTTTAAAGAACTTTCCAAGTCACTTTTATCATCAAATTTGCTTTGTTTCTTGGTATTCTTAGTTGAAAGCTAAATCTAGGTAGGCTCATGCTAATTTCTAAGCCATTGAAGGCCACCTCTTATCTCAATGCACTTGAGAGTTTTTCACAGCTAGAGGGCATTAGTTCATGTGTGCCATAAAGATAACATTGTGTTCATGCCCGTGGAGTTACTTATGAGAGGACACTGATTGGCTAAAGTGCAAGCCTGTCAAAAGAACTGAAATAAGGCTTAGATACAAGGTTATTACAGAGGTAAAAAGTATACAGGTAGCCCTCAGTTTACGCCGGGGTTAGGTTTCAGAAGGAATGGTTGTAAATTGAAACCCAGTTTACAATGAAAGTCAATGGGAAGTGAGGGAGATAGGTTCCAGGCCCCTCTCAAAATTGTCATAAGTAACACCTAATACATTATTTTTAAAGCTTTGAAATGAAGACTTTAAATGCTAAACAGCATTATAAACCTAATAAAATAATCACACAACACAGAATATATAATTAAACTAAGATACATGAACAAAAACATTTGCTAAACAGCATTATAAAACTAATAAAATAATCACACAACACAGACTTCACTTGCATTTTTCTGCAGACAGTTCTTTCTATGCATTCCAATCTGTACTGATTTATAGACAGGAAGATCTTTTTCCTTTGAAATCTGCTCGATAGCTGAGGTCTGGTTAAACTGATTAATTTCAGCTTGCTTGGCTTTGCTGCAACACAAGCAGACAGCTCCACCTACTGTCTATTTTAATAAATGCACTGCTTCTCAATGCTTTTCAATAGCAGTCACATGACTGGAAAAAAAGGTTGTTATTCTGAAACGGTGTAAATTGAACCGTTGTAAAACGAGGGCCACCTGTATTAATATAACTGTGTTGTTTATGCAAAACTGGGGAATGGGTAATAAAGGGATTATCTATCCTTTTAAACAATACAAATTCTGAAGTAGACTGTCCCTTTAACCCCTTTGCTCAGAGGGGGCTGGTTTAAACCCAAACTTAGGTAGGGACAGAAATTTTAAAAAAATAACGTTATTTTTACATCATTCAAAAATCCCCATATTTAGAATTTGCCAACAATGTTGATTTCCAAAGGGCTGTTTGCTGTCCAGTTTAAGATTTCTATACAATACAGACAATGTATGATAAATATATTTTAACATACCGGTAACTCCACTATGGAAACATTCAGTATAATCTCATTTTCACAAACCTTAACAGCACAAGACGGCGCAGAGTTCTTTCCCATGAAGATGATGACATTTATACTGGCTATAGTGCAGATCACACTTTTGTACTGGAAACCCGAAAGTCTACAGCAATCAGTAACATTACATTTCACAGCATACGAAAATCTATTAACCATGCACTTGCTTAAAATGTTGCGCACATCTTAGACAGTAATTGCAGCTGTAAGGACACATTATCTATTCTAGTTACATTTACAGAGCAAATTAATATCTAATCAAGGTCCAGCAGATTTTTCACTTTTTCTGGCACAGAGGTTTTTCACTTCTTAAAATGTGCTTGTAGAAGTTGTCAGGCGTCTTCCAATATAAACCCTTTAATTAAACAGAAACAAACATATTAGTTTGATCATTAATCAATAGAATGTGAGCTGACATATACACTGTGATTGTTAATGAAAAGTAAACAATTCAAATGAAAACTTGATTGTAAGTGTTGTAATAATATTCCTAATTACCTACTTTACTTTAAAAGGGACAGTCTAGACCCAATACTTATTCTTTATTACTTATTATTACATACCAGACAAGCATCTTGCAACGGGTTCCACATCTATATAAGCTTGTAAGAAGTACATTAAACTTTTAAATAAACGTTTGTTAGCAGCTGAAAATGGCCATCAAGCTCCGCCCACAGCTTTCTGCTTGTCTAGTTATGAGTCAATCATGATTGGAGAAACTTAAACACACCAAAATATAAATGCAATTGGTCGGCAGAGCTTGGTAGCCATTTTCGTCTGGTGCCTCAGAAAATGTACATATTAAAAGATTGTGCATATTATGATAGTGGAAGCGAATTGCAAAGTTGTTTAAAAGTGAATGCTCTGTCTGAATCATGAAAGGTTTTTTTTCCCTTTAGTGTCTCTATAATTGAGATGGGCATGGGAGAGGGTTAAAAGATGAGGAATACAGAAGAGGGAGAGGGTATCCCCAGAGATGATATACACCGTTGTGCATCTAACACATTCAGGGGCCCATTTATCAAGCGCCGAACGGAGCTTGTGGGCCCCTGTTTCTGGCAAGTCTTCAGACTCTCCAGAAACACAAATTATAACCTGTCCGCCTGCTCTGAGCAGGCGGACAGGAATCGCCGGAAATCAACCCGATCGGGTTGATTGACACCCCCCTGCTGGTGGCCGATTGGCCGCGAGTCAGCAGGGGGCGGCGTTGCACCAACAGCTCTTGTGAGCTGCTGGTGCAATGTTAAATGTGGAGAGTGTATTGCTCTCCGCATTTAGCGAGGTGTTGCGGACCTGATCCGCACTGTCGGATCAGGTCCGCAACACCTTTGATAAATAGGGGCCATAGGGTTTATTTTAGTACAGCATAGAAGTTCTATATTTCTGCATGTGACCAATGAGCACTAATTTGGAAATAAACTGACAGTTTTGATTTGCTGAGGTGCTTGGTCCATGATCCCATATCAATGTAGTCTGTTAAGCTTAAATAGAAATTCAGACACTTTGGAATTATAGTTAGAAGACACTGAATATAAACCTATACGTGTCTTTCACTGTTTTATTTTCTAAGTTATGATTATTACAAATCTTTCAAGACTTTTTGAACCTATGCAGACGACTAGGGAACTCATAATAAAACATTCCCCATCTGCAAGGAATAACATGTTACCCGGTTATCATGGTGGTAGCTCTGGAAGTTATTCCATCTGTCTGGTTGTATGAGGCCTTTGCAACTGAGATGTTTGGCTCAGTGTAACCAAGGCAAACAGTATTACTTTGTAACACCAAAAAGTGATTGGTGAAAAGTAGATATTCTATAGAAATAAGATTATTGAAGGCTAGCTATACTATGATTATAATAAATAGTATGCTAGCTTTTGAGTGGTCTTGAATCTTCTCAGTGCTCAAGTCAAATGGTCTAATCAGACGTTTGGACTGAATTTGCCATTTTGGCCCACCTTACACATTTATTCTACTCAGACCTCTTGAGCCCTTAAACTATTACCCAAAAAATCAAAGTATGTCAGGATGATTGGTGACCTTTGCCTTATCTGTCCCGCTTCCATAAAAGGTTCACTATTCTTCTAGGACTTCTCTGTCTTTCTCAGGTCTGGTTTGTCTCTTGAGTCAAGGTTGGAGACCAGCAGCTTTCTTCACCACCTTTTCTATAAGTTCTTAGTTTGGCCATTAATTTCAATTTGAGAAAAATGCAGGGTACATAAAGGTGAAGCCAACAACTATTAAAAGTGCCAAAAAACATTTTGAGTTATGCGCATATTATAAAAGGGTCAACTGAGGTAAAACAGTGTGTGGGGGGAAAAAAAAGTGGAAAAAAAGCTTAAAAGTATTTTAATACAAATTTCCAAAAATCTGCAAAATCACTTACACTTTAGTGTTCCCAAGTGTAGCCTGCTCTACCCCCCCTTATCAGTGTCCTAGTCCAAAACATTTGCTATCATATAACAAAGTGTGCATGTGAGGATAATTACTTATGCAAGCAAGGGGGTTGAGGAGGTACAGCAGGTACTGCTATTGTTTGTTGCCAAGAGGCTTGCTCGTTTCCATGGGGATAATGTCACATGCTTTGTGAAAGCTTTAGAATTATACTGTGCACTGCTTTAGTCAGATGCCATGTGACTCTGCCCCCTACCGTGCATGTGTACAATCTGAAGAAGCTATGGTCTGGATAGCACCTTTCATATATGGAAATACATGGGGGGGGGCTTGCTGCAAACAAAAATATGCCTGAATTAAAGGGGCTAATGAGGGTCAAAATAGAAACCTTTTTGCAGGTAAGCTTTGGCTGCATTATAGATTTAGAAATTTATGTTAGTTCATACTGTTATGTCCCTTTAAACAATTTTGGAAACTTTAAAAGGGATATTCCTGTCACAAATGGAATGGACATGGGTGCATTTCAGTTTTGAATCAAAGAATTTTTGCAATATACACGTATTAGCAAAAATGCTTCTAGCAAAGGCTATAGCGGTTTCCAGAGTGCACTTAAGTATGGTACATGCACCAGGTTTTTAACCACAGTACTTGGTCAGAGAGCCTAAGGTGCTTGTAACATCTGGTAATGACTGAATTTGCATAATTGCTGACATGATACAAGCCCCACTGGATTTCTGAGCAACTGCAGTATTTAAAATGCTGGTGCACTAAGAATACCTAGCTATGCCTCACATGAACGTGAAGAGAAAAATGTTAAACACTAAAACAGTAATAACTTTTACTAAAAGCATTTTTCCAATATATTTCTATCCAATGATGCAATTCATCTATGTGCATTTAAATTTTGGCAGGAATGTCCCTTTAAATTCAAGTTGCATTACACTATAAACTCATCAGTGAAAATCCATGTTATCAGTTTAAACCTGAAAAAATAAAATGTAATTATACATCTTGCTAAATATGATGTTAAAGGGACGGGGAAGACAATATTAGGCTTTCATTATTTAGCCGAGCCTACAATTTAAAAAAAAAAAACTTTCCAATCAAGTTCTATTATCAGTTTTATCTCTTTTTTTCTTACCTTTCCATATATAGACATGCTCAGGAGTGTGCATGTGTCTTGAACATTATATGTCAGTTGGATTTCCCACAATATTTCGAACAATGACACGTGCACACTCCTAGGTCTACTTAGATATCCTCATGAAAAGGAGCTACGTTTTAAAAGTGGATGACAAAAGAAGAGGTAAATTTGATCAAATAAATTATTGGGAAAGTTTTCAATTTATGGAGTTTACTTAAATAAATAATCCACATTTACCTTCAACCCACCTTGTCTAAGATTGCATAACAGTGGGTTGGAATTTATTCTTGTGAGATTTTGTTTATGTTCAAAATATTTGTTTAGTCTTAAAGGGACACTGAACCCAAATTTTTTCTTTCGTGATTCAGATAGAGCATGCAATTTTAAGCAACTTTCTAATTTACTCCTATTATCAAAATTTCTTCATTCTCTTTGTATCTTTATTTGAAATGCAAGAATGTAAGTTTAGATGCCGGCCCATTTTTGGTGAACAACCTGGGTTGTTCTTGCGGATTGGTGGATAAATTCACCCACCAATAAACAAGATCTGTCCAGTGTTTTGAACCAAAAAAATTCTTAGATGCTTTCTTTTTCAAATAAAGATAGCAAGAGAACGAAGGAAAATTAATAATAGGAGTAAATTAGAAAGTTGCTTAAAATTGCATGCTCTATATATATCTATCTCCTCTCCCTTAAAGGGATAGGAAAGTCAAAATTAAAATTGCATGATTCCAATAGAGCATGGCATTTTAAGACACTTTTAAATTCACTTCTATTTTCAATTGCACTTCATTTTGTTAGAAACCTTTGTTAAAAAAATAATACGCACATATCCTACAATAGTGGGAGTTAGCTGCTGATTGGTGCCTGCACACATTGTCTCTTGTGATTGGCTAACTAGATGTGTTCAGCTAGCTGCCGGTAGTACAATGATGTTCCTTCAGCAAAGGATAACAAGAGAATAAAGCACATCTGATAATAGAAGTAAATTGGAAAAAGTTATTTAAAAATGTCTGTTCTATCCAAATTATGAAAATAAAATGTTGGGGTTTCCTGTCCCTTTAAATAGACTTAGATTCAGGAAAATAAATATTTTTTTCTTTGTGCAAGAAACACGATACCCAAAGCACTCTATATTTACTAGCGCCTATTCTATTATCAGCTGTTGGAAAATGCTAACACAATATCTGATTGCTGATAATCATACCGTTTGTACCATTAAATACAGTAGAAATGAATAATAAAGTGCATAATAAAGAGACAATACAATAGCATTCACTCTAATTTTGAAGTTTGTCACAAAAAAATCTGCTGCTTATTTAAAATTCAAAGTAAATTGTAAAGTTTCTTAAAACTGCATGTTCTATCTGAATCATGAAAGTTTAAAGGGACATGAAACCCAGAAATTTTCTTTAATGATTTCGATAGAGCAAACAATTTTAAACAACTTTCAAATTTACTTCAATTATCTTATTTGCGTTGTTCTTTATGGTATCATTTGTTGAAAAGCATACCTAAGTAGGCTTAGGAACTGGGAGCTAGCTGCTGATTGGTGGCTGCAGATATATGGCTTACTGGTGTATTCAGTTAGTATTCAGTGCTTTGTTGCTGCTTCAATAAAGCATACTAAGAAAATGAAGCAAAATTGATAATAGAAGTAAATTGGAAAGTTGTTTAAAATAGTATGCTCTGTCTGAATCATGAAAGACAAATTTTAGGTTTCATGTCCCTTTAATTTCGTCTTTAGTGTCCCTTTAAA
The DNA here is from genome assembly GCF_027579735.1 of Bombina bombina. Classification (NCBI taxonomy): domain Eukaryota; kingdom Metazoa; phylum Chordata; class Amphibia; order Anura; family Bombinatoridae; genus Bombina; species Bombina bombina. The sequence continues at coordinate 209,544,779 of NC_069507.1, forward strand.
GTGACAGTCTACTCCAGAATTGTTTTTGTTAAAAAACATAATTTATGCTTACCTGATAAATTTATTTCTCTTGTGGTGTATCCAGTCCACGGATCATCCATTACTTGTGGGATATTCTCCTTCCCAACAGGAAGTTGCAAGAGGATCACCCACAGCAGAGCTGCTATATAGCTCCTCCCCTAACTGCCATATCCTGTCATTCAACCGAAACTAGCCGAGAAAGGAGAAACCATAGGGTGCAGTGGTGACTGTAGTTTAAAATTTAGACCTGCCTTAAAAGGACAGGGTGGGCCGTGGACTTGATACACCACAAGAGAAATAAATTTATCAAGTACGCATAAATTATGTTTTCTCTTGTTAGGTGTATCCAGTCCACGGATCATCCATTACTTGTGGGATACCAATACCAAAGCTAAAGTACACGGATGAAGGGAGGGACAAGGCAGGTACTTAAACGGAAGGGACCACTGCCTGTAGAACCTTTCTCCCAAAAATAGCCTCCGAAGAAGCAAAAGTATCAAATTTGTAAAATTTTGAAAAGGTATGAAGCGAAGACCAAGTCGCCGCTTTGCAAATCTGTTCAACAGAAGCCTCATTTTTAAAGGCCCAGGTGGAAGCCACAGCTCTAGTAGAATGAGCTGTAATCCTTTCAGGGGGCTGCTGTCCAGCAGTCTCAAAGGCTAAGCGTATTACGCTCCGAAGCCAAAAAGAAAGAGGTTGCCGAAGCCTTTTGACCTCTCCTCTGTCCAGAGTAAACAACAAACAGGGAAGATGTTTGACGAAAATCTTTAGTCGCTTGTAAGTAAAACTTTAAAGCACGGACTACATCCAAATTATGTAAAAGACGTTCCTTCTTTGAAGAAGGATTAGGACACAATGATGGAACAACAATCTCTTGATTGATATTCTTGTTGGAAACTACCTTAGGTAAAAACCCAGGTTTTGTACGCAGAATTACTTTATCTGTATGGAAAATCAGATAAGGAGAATCACATTGTAAAGCTGATAACTCAGAGACTCTACGAGCCGAGGAAATAGCCATCAAAAACAGAACTCTCCAAGATAAAAGTTTGATATCAATGGAATGAAGGGGTTCAAACGGAACTCCTTGAAGAACCTTAAGAACCAAGTTTAAGCTCCATGGAGGAGCAACAGGTTTAAACACAGGCTTAATTCTAACCAAAGCCTGACAAAATGCCTGGACGTCTGGAACCTCTGCCAGACGCTTGTGCAAAAGGATAGACAGAGCAGAAATCTGTCCCTTTAAAGAACTAGCTGATAATCCTTTATCCAAACCCTCTTGGAGAAAGGACAATATCCTAGGAATCCTAACCTTACTCCATGAGTAATTCTTGGATTCACACCAATGAAGATATTTGCGCCATATCTTATGGTAGATTTTCCTGGTTACAGGCTTTCGTGCCTGTATTAAGGTATCAATGACTGACTCGGAGAAGCCACGCCTTGATAAAATCAAGCGTTCAATCTCCAGGCAGTCAGTCTCAGAGAAATTAGATTTGGATGATTGAAAGGACCTTGTAGTAGAAGGTCTTGTCTCAGAGGCAGAGGCCACGGTGGAAAGGATGACATGTCCACCAGGTCTGCATACCAGGTCCTGCGTGGCCACGCAGGCGCGATCAAGATCACCAATGCTCTCTCCTGTTTGATTTTGGCAATCAGTCGAGGGAGCAGAGGAAACGGTGGAAACACATAAGCCAGGTTGAAGAACCACGGTGCTGCTAGAGCATCTATCAGCGTCGCTTCTGGGTCCCTGGACCTGGATCCGTAACAAGGAAGCTTGGCGTTCTGGCGAGATGCCATGAGATCCAATTCTGGTGTTCCCCAACGATGAATCAATTGAGCAAACACCTCCGGATGGAGTTCCCACTCCCCCGGATGAAAAGTCTGACGACTTAGAAAATCCACCTCCCAGTTCTCTACACCTGGGATATGGATCGCTGATAGATGGCAAGAGTGAGTCACTGCCCAGCGAATTATCTTCGAGACTTCTAACATTGCTAGGGAGCTCCTGGTCCCCCCTTGATGGTTGATGTAAGCCACAGTCGTGATGTTGTCCGACTGAAATCTGATGAACCTCAGGGTTGCTAACTGAGGCCAAGCTAGAAGAGCATTGAATATTGCTCTTAACTCCAGAATATTTATTGGGAGGAGTTTCTCCTCCTGAGTCCACGATCCCTGAGCCTTCAGGGAATTCCAGACTGCACCCCAACCTAGAAGGCTGGCATCTGTTGTTACAATTGTCCAATCTGGCCTGCGAAAGGTCATACCTTTGGACAGATGGACCCGAGATAGCCACCAGAGAAGAGAATCTCTGGTCTCTTGATCCAGATTTAGCAGAGGGGACAAATCTGTGTAATCCCCATTCCACTGACTGAGCATGCATAATTGCAGCGGTCTGAGATGTAGGCGCGCAAATGGCACTATGTCCATCGCCGCTACCATTAAGCCGATCACTTCCATGCACTGAGCCACCGAAGGGCGCGGAATGTAGTGAAGAACACGGCAGGAATTTAGAAGCTTTGATAACCTGGACTCCGTCAGGTAAATTTTCATTTCTACAGAATCTATCAGAGTTCCTAGGAAGGAAACCCTTGTGAGGGGTGATAGAGAACTCTTTCCCTCGTTCACTTTCCACCCATGCGACCTCAGAAATGCCAACACTATGTCCGTATGAGATTTGGCAATTTGGAAGTTTGACGCCTGTATCAGGATGTCGTCTAGATAAGGGGCCACTGCTATCCCCCGTGGTCTTAGGAACGCCAGAAGAGACCCCAGAACCTTTGTAAAAATTCTTGGGGCTGTAGCTAACCCGAAGGGAAGAGTCACAAACTGGTAATGCCTGTCTAGAAAGGCAAACCTTAGGAACCGATGATGATCTTTGTGAATCGGTATGTGAAGGTAAGCATCCTTCAAATCCACTGTGGTCATGTACTGACCCTCCTGGATCATAGGTAGGGTTGTTTCCATTTTGAACGATGGAACTCTGAGGAATTTGTTTAAGATCTTTAGATCCAAAATTGGTCTGAAGGTTCCCTCTTTTTTGGGAACCACAAACAGATTTGAATAAAATCCCTGTCCTTGTTCCATCTGTGGAACTGGATGGATCACTCCCATTATTAGGAGATCTTGCACACAGCGTAAGAATGCCTCTTTCTTTATCTGGTTTACAGATAATCTTGAAAGGTGAAATCTCCCTTGTGGGGGGGAAGCTTTGAAGTCCAGAAGATATCCCTGAGATATGATCTCCAACGCCCAGGGATCCTGAACATCTCTTGCCCACGCCTGGGCGAAGAGAGAAAGTATGTCCCCTACTAGATCCGTTGCCGGATAGGGGGCCGTTCCTTCATGCTGTCTTAGAGGCAGCAGCAGGCTTTCTGGCCTGCTTGCCTTTGCTCCAGGCCTGGTTTGATTTCCAGGCCGGCTTGGATTGCGCAAAAGTTCCCTCTTGTTTTGTAGCAGAGGAAGTTGATGCTGCACCTGCCTTGAAGTTTCGAAAGGCACGAAAATTAGACTGTTTGGCCCTTGATTTGGCCCTGTCCTGAGGAAGGGTATGACCCTTACCTCCAGTAATGTCAGCAATAATTTCCTTCAAACCAGGCCCGAATAGGGTCTGCCCCTTGAAGGGAATGTTAAGTAATTTAGACTTTGAAGTCACGTCAGCTGACCAAGATTTAAGCCATAGCGCCCTACGCGCCTGGATGGCGAATCCAGAATTCTTAGCCGTTAGTTTAGTCAAATGAACAATGGCATCAGAAACAAAAGAATTAGCTAGCTTAAGTGTTCTAAGCTTGTCAAGTATTTCAGTCAATGGAGTAGCTGTCTGAAAGGCCTCTTCCAGAGACTCAAACCAGAACGCTGCAGCAGCAGTGACAGGAGCAATGCATGCAAGGGGCTGCAGGATAAAACCTTGTTGAATAAACATTTTCTTAAGGTAACCTTCTAATTTTTTATCCATTGGATCTGAAAAAGCACAACTGTCCTCGACAGGGATAGTGGTACGCTTTGCTAAAGTAGAAACTGCTCCCTCCACCTTAGGGACCGTCTGCCATAAGTCCCGTGTGGTGGCGTCTATTGGAAACATTTTTCTAAAAATAGGAGGGGGGGAAAACGGCACACCGGGTCTGTCCCACTCCTTAGTAATAATTTCTGTAAACCTTTTAGGTATTGGAAAAACGTCAGTACACACCGGCACCGTGTAGTATTTATCCAGTCTACACAATTTCTCTGGCACTGCAATTGTGTCACAGTCATTCAGAGCAGCTAAAACCTCTCCAAGCAACACCCGGAGGTTCTCAAGCTTAAATTTAAAAGTAGACATATCTGAATCAGGTTTCCCCGAGTCAGAGACGTCACCCACAGACTGAAGCTCTTCCTCAGCTTCTGCATATTGTGACGCAGTATCAGACATGGGCCTTAAAACATCTGCACGCTCTGTATTACGTCTAACCCCAGAGCTATCGCGCTTTCCTCTGAATTCAGGCAGTCTGGCTAATATCGCTGACAGGGTATTATCCATGATTGCCGCCATGTCCTGCAAAGTAATCACTATGGGCGTCTTTGATGTACTTGGCGCCATTTTAGCCTGAGTCCCTTGAGCGGGAGTCAAAGGGTCCGACACGTGGGGAGAGTTAGTCGGCATAACTTCCCCCTCGTCAGAATCCTCTGGTGATAATTCTGTTAAAGATAACAGCTGATCTTTATTGTTTAAAGTGAAATCAATACATTTAGTACACATTCTCCTATGGGGTTCCACCATGGCTTTTAAACATAATGAACAAGGAGTTTCCTCTATGTCAGACATGTTTATACAGACTAGCAATGAGACTAGCAAGCTTGGAAAACACTTTAAATCAAGTTAACAAGCAATATAAAAAAACGTTACTGTGCCTTTAAGAGAAACAAATTTTGCCAAAATTTGAAATAACAGTGAAAAAAGGCAGTTAAACTAACGAAATTTTTACAGTGTATGTAACAAGTTAGCAGAGCATTGCACCCACTTGCAAATGGATGATTAACCCCTTAATACAAAAAACAGATTAACAAAACGAAAAATATGTTTTTTAAACAGTCATAACAACTGCCACAGCTCCTACTTTTGAAGCCTTTTGAGCCCTTCAGAGATGTCCTATAGCATGCAGGGGACTGCTGAGGGAAGCTGAATGTCACAGTTTGTAATTTTAACTGCACCAACTGTAACTTTTATACTATAACAGTGGAAAGCCTCAGCAAACTGTTTCTAGGCAAAAATGAAGCCAGCCATATGGAAAAAACTAGGCCCCAATAAGTTTTATCACCAAAGCATATATAAAAAGGATTAAACATGCCAGCAAACGTTTTATATTGCACATTAATCAGAGTATATACCTCTGATAGCAAGCCTGATACTAGTCGCTATTAAATAACTGTATTTAGGCTTTAACTTACATTAATCCGGTATCAGCAGCATTTTCTAGCAAATTCCATCCCTAGAAAAACTTAACTGCACATACCTTATTGCAGGATACCCTGCACGCCATTCTCCCTCTGAAGTTACCTCACTCCTCAGACATATGTGAGAATAGCAGTGGATCTTAGTTACTTCTGCTAAGATCATAGAAAAACGCAGGCAGATTCTTCTTCTAAATGTTGCCTGAGATAAAATAGTACACTCCGGTACCATTTAAAAACAATAAACTTTTGATTGAAGAAAAAACTAACTATATTTTACCACATTCCTCTTACTACCTCCAGCTAGGTTGAGAGCTTGCAAGAGAATGACTGGATATGGCAGTTAGGGGAGGAGCTATATAGCAGCTCTGCTGTGGGTGATCCTCTTGCAACTTCCTGTTGGGGAGGAGAATATCCCACAAGTAATGGATGATCCGTGGACTGGATACACCTAACAAGAGAAAAGATAGATAATCCCTTTATTACCTATTCCCCAGTTTTGCATAACCAACACAGTTATATTAATATACTTTTTACCTCTGTGATTTCCTTGTATCTAAGCCTCAGCAGACTGCCCCCTTATTTCAGTTCTATTGACAGACTTGCATTTTAGCCAATCAGTGTCCTCTAATAAGTAACTAGACGGGAGTGAGCACAATGTTATCTATATGGCACACCTGAACTAACGCCTTCTAGCTGTGAAAAACTGTCAAATGCACTGAAATAAGAGACTACCTTCAAGGGCTTAGAAATTAGCCTATGAGACTACCTAGCTTTGGCTTTCAACTAAGAATACCAAGAGAACAAAGAAAATTTGATAAGTGAATTGGAAAGTTGTTTAAAAGTGCATGCCCTATCTGAAACATGTAATTTTAACTAGATTATCCCTTAAAGTTTGGCTTTTGTTTGAAAATACCTTACATAAGTGTTTGTTCGGATGTTTAAGCTTGTGCTGTGAAATGTACAAATTCACAATGAAAAGGACTGAACCTTAGCTGTGAAAAGCTAAGATTACAGATGTGTATTTAAAGGGACATTAAACACTAAATAAATGCTAGATAGAATGATGCATTCAAAGAAAAGATTAGCCTGAGAATAACGTGTAGATGTATTTTTTAAAGTCTCATTAGCTGTTTAAATATTGCCAAACTAAGTGTAAAGTTTTAGTGCCTATAAAATATGGGAGTTGCCATGTTGTAATTTAGGTTAACGTCTCTGCTGCGGTTAATTAGGGACAGCTATAAATAGGTCAATAGATGGTGCAGCCAATGGCTGTGTGGAATTTATTAGTGCTCTGCACTTCCACTTCTAACAGGAACTGAAACGCTCACAATTTCAGAATGGGATTACAGGGAAAGGGGACAAAATAAATAATGAAAGTATATTGCAGGTTTTTTTTTTTTTAAATACTGTATACGATTGATCATTTTATATTACCATATAAAGGTGTTTGCTGTCCCTTTAAAACAAGTATTAAAAAGAGGAACCTGTTTGCTTGCACAATAGACCATATCATTTCTTCCTGTTGACATAAATTAGCTGTACTGGATTTGGCAAAAGCTCAACAAATGTTGACAACACTTTGGCAACATTTCCAAACACGCCGTCTGTCACTGTCCGTTTACTTACCCCAAGCCAATAGCAAGCAGGTGAGACAGAAGCAGGGAGGGCAGAAAAACCTTTAAAAACTCTGCTGAAAAAATCCCCCCCTTCTTCATGACACTTGTGTTTCTCATGCTAAGGGCAGAGCTACGCTTTGGATGCTTAAAAAGAAATTCCCTAAAAAAAGATTAACAAAACAAACAAGAGAGAATAATAACAAAATATATCAGTTTCCAGTAACATTGTTCTTCACATACAAATATTAACATGATTAAAACACTTATGAAAAAACACTAGTACATAATACTATACAGATTATTGCAAAGCTAGACAGACAGATACAGATAAGCCAGGGGTCGACAAATTGTTTACAAAAATAGAGCAGGCAATTTTAAGCAAATTTCTAATTTACTCCTATTATCATTTCTTTCATGTAATTAGCAAGAGTCCATGAGCTAGTGACGTATGGGATATACATTCCTACCAGGAGGGGCAAAGTTTCCGAAACCTTAAAATGCCTATAAATACACCCCTCACCACACCCACAATTCAGTTTTTACAAACTTTGCCTCCGATGGAGGTGGTGAAGTAAGTTTGTGCTAGATTCTACGTTGATATGCGCTCCGCAGCAAGTTGGAGCCCGGTTTTCCTCTCAGCGTGCAGTGAATGTCAGAGGGATGTGAGGAGAGTATTGCCTATTTGAATGCAGTGATCTCCTTCTACGGGGTCTATTTCATAGGTTCTCTGTTATCGGTCGTAGAGATTCATCTCTTACCTCCCTTTTCAGATCGACGATATACTCTTATATATACCATTACCTCTGCTGATTCTCGTTTCAGTACTGGTTTGGCTTTCTACAAACATGTAGATGAGTGTCCTGGGGTAAGTAAATCTTATTTTCTGTGACACTCTAAGCTATGGTTGGGCACTTTGTTTATAAAGTTCTAAATATATGTATTCAAACATTTATTTGCCTTGACTCAGAATGTTCAACTTTCCTTATTTTTCAGACAGTCAGTTTCATATTTGGGATAATGCATTTGAATTAATCATTTTTTCTTACCTTCAAAAATTTGACTCTTTTTTTCCTGTGGGCTGTTAGGCTCGCGGGGGCTGAAAATGCTTCATTTTATTGCGTCATTCTTGGCGCAGACTTTTTTGGCGCAAAAATTATTTTCCGTTTCCGGTGTCATACGTGTCGCCGGAAGTTGCGTCATTTTTTGACGTTATTTTGCGCCAAAAATGTCGGCGTTCCGGATGTGGCGTCATTTTTGGCGCCAAAAGCATTTAGGCGCCAAATAATGTGGGCGTCTTATTTGGCGCTAAAAAATAAGGGCGTCGCTTTTGTCTCCACATTATTTAAGTCTTATTTTTTCAGTGCTTCTGGTTGCTAGAAGCTTGTTCTTTGGCATTTTTTTCCCATTCCTGAAACTGTCATTTAAGGAATTTGATCAATTTTGTTGCATCTGAGTCAGAAGATACTACAGGAAAATCGCTGTCTACTGCTGGAGCTACCAAGCTAAGTGTATCTGCTATAATTTTTGGTATCTGTTTCTCCAGCTGTTGTTTGTATTGCATGTCATGACAAACTTATTAATGCAGATAAAATTTCCTTTAGTACTGTTACATTACCTGTTGCTGTTCCGTCAACATCTAATTTTCAGAGTGTTCCTGATAAACATAAGAGATTTTATTTTTTAAATCCATTTAAGAAGGCTATGTCTGTTATTTCTCCTTCTAGTTTACATAAAAGTCTTTTAAAACTTCTCTTTTTTCAGATGAATTTTTAAATGAACATCATCATTCTGATACTGATAATGGTTCTTCTGGTTCAGAGGTTTCTGTCTCAGAGGTTGATGCTGATAAATCTTTGTATTTGTTCAAGATGGAATTTATTCGTTCTTTATTTAAAGAAGTATTAATTGCATTAGAAATAGAGGATTCTGGTCCTCTTGATTCTAAATCTAAACGTTTAAATAAGGTTTTTAAATCTCCTGTAGTTATTCCAGAAGTGTTTAATCTCCCTGATGCTAATTCTGAAGTAATTTCCAGGGAATGGAATAATTTGGGTAATTCTTTTACTCCTTCTAAACGTTTAAGCAATTATATCCTGTGCCATCTGACAGATTAGAGTTTTTTTGGGACAAAATCCCTAAGGTTATGGGGCTGTCTCTACTCCTGCTAAATGTGCTACTATTCCTACGGCAGATAGTAATTCATTTAAGGATCCTTTAGATAGGAAAATTGAATCCTTTCTAAGAAAAGCTTACTTATGTTCAGGTAATCTTCTTAGACTTGCTATATTTTTAGCGGATGTTGCTGCAGCTTCAACTTTTTTGGTTAGAAGCTTTAGCGCAACAAGTAACAGATCATAATTTTATAGCATTATTATTATTCTATAACATGCTAATAATTTTATTGGTGATACCATCTTTTGATATCATTAGAGTTGATGTATATGTCTCTAGCTATTTTAGCTAGAAAAGCTTTATGGATTAAACTTGGAATACTGATATGTCTTCTAAGTCAACTTTGCTTTCCCTTTCTTTCCAGGGTAATAAATTATTATTTCAACTGTTTCTGGAAGGAAGGGAACTTTTTTACCAAAGGATAAAAAATCTAAGGTAAATTTAGGTCTAATAATCATTTCGTTCCTTTCCTCACAATAAGGAACAAAAGCCTGATCCTTCATTCTCAGGAGCGGTATCAGTTTGGAAACTATTTCCAGTTTGGAATATATCCAAGCCTTTTAGAAAACCTATAGCCAGCTCCTAAGTACCCATGAAGGTGCGGACCTTATTCCAGCTCAGCTGGTATGGGGCAGATTACGTTTTTTTCAAAGAAATTTTGATCAATTCCGTTCTCAATTTCTGGTTTCAGAACATTGTTTCAGAAAGGTACAGAATTGGCTTCAGTTAAGGCCTCCTGCTAAGAGATTTTTTTCTTTCCCGTGTCCCAGTTAACACAGCAAAGGCTCAGCATTTCTGAAATGTGTTTCAGATCTTGAGTTGGCTGGAGTAATTATGCCAGTTCCAGTTCTGGAACAGGGGCTGGGGTTTTATTTTATCTCTTCATTGTACCAAAGAAGGTCAATTCCTTCAGACCAGTTCCGGATCTATCAATATTGAATCGTTATGTAAGGATACCAACATTCAAGATGGTTACTGTAGGACTGTCCTGCCTTTTGTTTAGCGAGGGCATTATATGTCTACAATAGATTTACAGGATGTGTATCTACATATTCCGATTCATCCAGATCACTTTTAGTGTCTGAGATTCTCTTTTTAGACAAGCATTACCAGTTTTGTGGCTCTACCGTTTAGCCTAGCCTCAGTTCCAAGAATTTTTTTCAAAGGTTCTCGTGCCCTTCTTTCTGTAATCAGAGAACAGGGTTTTTTGGTATTTCCTTATTGGACAATATCTGGGTACTTGCTCAGTCTTCTCATTTTCGAAGAATCTCATACGAATCGACTTGTGTTGTTTCTTCAAGTTCATGGTTGGAGGATCAATTTACCAATCAGTTCATTGATTCCTCAGACAAGTGTAACCTTTTTAGGTTTCTAGAATAGATTCAGTGTCTATGACTCTGTCCTTGTCAGACAAGAGAAGTTTAACATTGATATCAGCTTGTCAAAACCTTCAGTCACAATCATTCCCTTTGGTAGCCTTATGCATGGAAATTTTAGGTCTTAGGACTGCCGCATTAGATGCGATCTCCTTTGCTCGTTTTCACATGCGACCTCTTCAGCTCTGTATGCTGAACCAATGGTGCAGGGATTACTCAAAGATATCTCAATTAATATCTTTAAACCGATTATACGACACTCTCTGACATGGTGGGCAGATCACCATCGTTTAGTTCAGGGGGCTTCTTTGTTCTTCCGACCTGGACTATAATCTCAACAGATGCAAGTCTTACAGGTTGGGGAGCTGTGTGGGGGTATCTGACGGCACAAGGGGTTTGGGAATCTCAGGAGGTGAGATTTCCGATCAATATTTTGGAACTCCGTGCAATTTCAGAGCTCTTCAGTCTTGGCCTCTTCTGAGGAGAGAGTTGTTCATTTGTTTTCAGATAGACAATATCACAACTGTGGCATACATCAATCATCAAGGAGGGACTCACAGTCCTCTGGCTATGAAAGAAGTATCTCGAATTTTGGTTTGGGCGGAATCCAGCTCCTGTCTAATCTCTGCGGTTCATATCCCAGGTATGGACAATTGGAAAGCGGATTATCTCAGTCGCCAAACGTTGCACCTGGGCGAATGGTCTTCACCCAGAGGTATTTCCTCAGATTGTTCAAATGTGGGAACTCTCAGAAATAGATCTGATGGCTTCTCATCTAAACAAGAAACTTCCCTGGTATCTGTCCGGATCCAGGGATCCTCGGGCGGAGGCAGTGGATGCATTATCTCTTCCTTACAAGTGTCATCCTGCCTATATCTTTCCGCCTCTAGTTCTTCTTCCAAGGGTATTCTCTAATATTCTAAAGGAATGCTCGTTTGTCCTGCTGGTAGCTCCAGCATGGCCTCATAGGTTTTGGTATGCGGATCTTGTCCGGATGGCCTCTTGCCAGCTGTGGACTCTTCCGTTAAGACCAGTCTTTCTGTCTCAAGGTTCTTTTTTCCATCAGGATCTCAAAGCCTTAATTTTAAGGTGTGGAGTTTGAACGCTTGATTCTTGGTCAAAGAGGTTTCTCTGACTCTGTGATTGATACTATGTGACAGGCTCGTAAATCTGTTTCTAGAGAGATATATTATAGAGTCTGGAAGACTTATATTTCTTCAGGATGGTTTAGATAAAGGTTTGTCCGCAAGTTTCTTGAAAGACAAATCTCTGCTCTTTCTGTTCTTTTTCACAGAAGGATTGCTAATCTTCCTGATATTCATTGTTTTGTACAAGCTTTGGTTCGTATAAAACCTGTCATTAAGTCAATTTCTCCTCTTTGGAGTTTTGAATTTGGTTCTGGGGGCTCTTCAAGCTTCTCCTTTTGAACCCATGCATTCTTTGGTCGTTATATTACTTTCTTGGAAAGTTTTGTTTCTTTTGGCCATCTCTTCTGCCAGAAGAGTCTCTGAATTATCTACTCTTTTTTGTGAGTCTCCTTTTCTGATTTTGCATCAGGATAAGGCGGTGCTGCGAACTTCTTTTGAATTTTTTACCTAAGGTTGTGAATTCTAACAACATTAGTAGAGAAATTGTGGTTCCTTCATTATGTCCTAATCCTATGAATTCTAAGGAGAAATCATTGCATTCTTTGGATGCTGTTAGAGCTTTGTAATATTATGTTGAAGCTACTAAGTCTTTCCGAAAGACTTCTAGTCTATTTGTCATCTTTTCCGGTTCTAGAAAAGATCAGAAAGCTTCTGCCATTTCTTTGGCATCTTGGTTGAAATCTTTATTTCATCATGCCTATGTTGAGTCGGGTAACACTCCGCCTCAAAGGATTACAGCTCATTCTACTAGGTCAGTTTCTACTTCCTGGGCGTTTAAGAATGAAGCTTCGGTTGATCAGATTTGCAAAACAGCAACTTGGTCCTCTTTGCATACTTTTACTAAATTCTACCATTTTGATGTGTTTTCTTCTTCTGAAGCAGTTTTTGGTAGAAACGTACTTCAGGCAGTGGTTTCAGTTTGAATCTTCTGCTTATGTTTTTTCATTAAAATTTTATTCTGGGTGTGGATTATTTTCAGCAGGAATTGGCTGTCTTTATTTTATCCCTCCCTCTCTAGTGACTCTTGTGTGGAAAGATCCACATCTTGGGTAATCATTATCCCATACGTCACTAGCTCATGGACTCTTGCTAATTACATGAAAGAAAACATAATTTATGTAAGAACTTACCTGATAAATTCATTTCTTTCATATTAGCAAGAGTCCATGAGGCCCGCCCTTTTTTGTGGTGGTTTTGATTTTTTTGTATAAAGCACAATTATTCCAATTCCTTATTTTATATGCTTTCGCACTTTTTTCTTATCACCCCACTTCTTGGCTATTCGTTAAACTGAATTGTGGGTGTGGTGAGGGGTGTATTTATAGGCATTTTAAGGTTTGGGAAACTTTGCCCCTCCTGGTAGGAATGTATATCCCATACGTCACTAGCTCATGGACTCTTGCTAATATGAAAGAAATGAATTTATCAGGTAAGTTCTTACATAAATTATGTTTTTTTATTTGTTCTCTCGGTATCTTTATTTTTATAAGCAGGAATGTAAGCTTAGGAGCCAGACCATTTTTGGTCCAGCACCCTGGGTAGGTAGCGCTTGCTGGCTACATTTAGCCACCAATCAGCAAGCGCTACCCAGGTGCTGAACCAAAAATGGTCAGGCTCCTAAGCTTACATTCCTGCTTTTCAAATAGAGATACCAAGAGAACGAAGAAAAATTGATAATAGGAGTAAATTAGAAAGTTGCTTAAAATTGCCTGCTCTATCTGAATCATGAAAGATAAAAATTGGGCTTCATATCCCTTTAAAAGGTACATGAAACCCTACAATTTTTATGCTTCAAACAGAGCATACAATTGTAAACAACTTTCCAATTCACTTCCATTATCAATTTTGCTTTGTTCTCTTGGTATCCTTTGTCAAAGGAGCAGCAATGCATGACTGGGAGCTAGCTGAACACATCAAGTAAGCCAACTACAAGGGACATAAATGTGTAGCCACCAGTTAGCAGCTATCTCCCAGTAGTGCTTTTCTGCTCTTGAGCCTACCTAGGTATTCTTTTCAACAAAGATTACCAAGAGAATGAAGAAAAATTAAATAATAATAAGTAAATAGGAAAGTTGTTTAAAATTACATGCTCTATTTGAATCATGAAAGAAAAATGTTGGGTTTCATGTCCCTTTAAGGAGACAGATGTCATTTTAGGAGCCAGACAGTGGTAATTTTACGCAATCCAACAATTTTCTTTTGTGATTCAGACAGAGCATACAGTTCTTAACCCTTTGAGTGCTAAGCACTTTCCCACCTGGGTGCTAAGCTTGTTTTAAGGGTTAAGTTAACTTTTTTTTTTAGATCCCCAAGACTTACACTGTTGGAAAGTTGCGCGGTGACGTCATCACGTCATTGTGTGTGACGTCACCGCGCATAAAGTGAAGCCCCGGCGATGCCTGTCACTATGCAGGCCCGATCGCCGGGGTAGGAGTGGGTGGGAGCCCCCAGATCTCTCTCAAGGTGGGAGAATGCTATCGACGGCTCTGAGCCGTCGTTGGCACCAGAGAGCACTCAAGGGGTTAAAAAGGTTCCAAATGACTTCTATTATCAAAATGTACTTCAATCTCATAGTGTTCTTTGTTGAAGAGATACATAAGGTAGGTAGTGTGCACATTTCTGAGTTAATACATGACAGGAAACATTGCTGCCACCCAGTGCTTTTGCAAATGTATAACTAATGCCATATATTGTTCCAGTCACATGTATGCTCCTACACCTTCCTATCTGCTTTTCAACAAGGGATACAAAAAGAATGAAGTAAATTTAATCATAGAGTGTAATATATTAAAAAAAAAATCAAATTTACTTCTATCTGAATCATGAAAGAAAGAAAAAATGGATTTTGTCCATTTCACATTGGGTAAGCCAGTACATTTTCTCTCCCCATTATTAGTAATGTTTTTTTGTTTTTTGAATGACCATAACATTATAGGAATATTTTTTCAACCTGTATAGACATTACATATAGAGAGAATGCCTGGATGCTCTGTGAGATATATTTATTAGTAGTAGCTCCCCAGATACAGTAATTAAAACAGGAACTCACAGGTCTTGCTCATATTAAAACAACCCGGTGATTATTAGATCTCTGTATTTTCACTCTCTGGTCACAAGTGCTAGCCGGCCCCTATCCTAGAGTCACGTTCCCTTACAATTACATATGTGAAGAACTGGCTGTAACAGGCATTGAGGTGGTCCGTTTCTTTACCCCAAATACATAAAACTGACAAGCTTCATATTGTAAGATAACAAGCTATGTCCATTATAGAGGAACTGGTTACTCTAATGAAATAATACAAGGGTCTAGTTTTATTATTTCTGAAATATTAATTGTTAAAGGGACATGAAACCCACATTTTTTTCGTTCTTGATTCAGAAAGATCATATCATTTTACTACTTTCCATTTGACATCTATTATCTAATTTACTTCATTCTCTTGGTATTCGTTTTTGAAGGAGCAGCAGTGCAGTCACCAAGCGACGGCTTATGAGACTACCTAGGTATACTTTTCAACAAAGGATACAAAGAGAACAAAACAAATTGGATAATAAAAATACATTGGAAAGTTGTTTAAAAATGGTACGCTCTATCTAAATTATGAAACAAAAAAATTAGTTTTCATTTCCCTTTAATTACTGAAAGAGGTTACACACATATGCCACTCCTGACAGAAAAGCTCTGTCCTGTTCAAGAGCCACAGAGCCTGCGGTTAAAGGGACAGTCAAGTCAAAATTAAACTTTCATGATTCAGATAGTGCATGGAATTTTTAACATGTTTCCAATTGACTTTTATCATTAAATTTGCATTGTTCCCTTGGTGGTATTTTTCAAAAGCGAAACCTAGGTAGGCTCAAACTGATTTCTAAACCGTTGAAAACCGCCGCTTAGCATTAGAGCATTTTGAAAGTTTTTCACAGTTAGACAATACTAGTTCATGTGTGTCATATAGATAACATTGTGCTCACTCCCGTGGATTATTTAGGAGTCTGCACTGATTGGCTAAACTGCAAGTCTGTCAAAGGCACTGAGATAAGGGGGCAGTCTGCAGAGGCTTAGAGACAAGGTAATCACAGAGGTAAAACATATATGAATATAACAGTGTTGGTTATGCAAAACTGGGGAATGGGTAATAAAGGGATTATCTATCTTTTTAAACAATAAAAATGCTGGTGTAGACTGTTCCTTTAACTATGTATTTAATCCTTTTACAGGGATTTTGCAGATTTTTCAGTATTTATTTTTAAAGGTGATAGCATTAAACACAGTCACATTTTCTTGTTTGGAATTAAAGGTAAAGCTACTGTTATCAATGTATCTAAAGCTATTTTATACTACTTATCTCCAAACTGAAAATAAGTAATTTTTTTTTTTTAACCTGATGGTAAACAAGAGGTTTCCAGAGTTGGCCTGATGAATTTATATGCCACCATCACCTATTACACATTAAAGGGACAGTCTACTCAAGTATTTTTATTATTTAAAAAGATAGCTAAGCCCTTTATTGCCCATTACCCAGTTCTGCATAATCAACACGGTTATATTAATATACTTTTTACCTCTGGGATTACCTTGTATCTAAGCCTCTCCAGACTGCCCCTTATTTCAGTTCTTTTGACAGACTTGCATTTTAGCCAATCAGGGTTGACTCATAAGTAACTCCACGTGAGTGAGCACAATGTTATCAATATGGCACACACAAAACTAGCGCTGTCTAGCTGTGAAAAACTGTCAAAATGCACTGAGATTAGAATACCAAGAGAACAAAGCAAATTTGACGATAAAAGTAATTTGGAAAGTTGTTTAAAATTGCATGCCCTATCTGAATCATGAAAGTTTAATTTTGACTAGACTGTCCCTTTAATAATTGATGTACTTTGTTTTAACATACTGTGTTGGGTAGCTCCTCTGCCCCTTTCCTTTTCCTATTCTGTAGTGTAGGGACATAGCTTTTTGACCTCTCTAAGGACAAAGAAAATGTATTTCTAGAAGCTTTAATGTGCCTTAATATATTTTATATTTGATTTATTCTGATATTATGGTCATAACTGATACATTTTCCCTGGCATCTTGTTCTATTGCATTCTGGCAAAACTGTGAAAGTAAAAATCTTACTTTGGAGGGATGTTCTCAGGCCTGCTTGACCAGTCCCATATCCAGTCTGAATTCTTCTTCAATAAATTCTCTAGCTCTTTCCTCCGTTCAATGTAATCTTCTTCAGACTGTGACAAAGAGATTTGTAAATTAAAAAAGAAACAATAACAGGATAGAAACAAAATTTATGCTTTCCTGATAAATTCATTTCTTTCATGATGGTGAGAGTCCACGAGCCATCAAATGTGGGATTAAAGTCCAATCCTACAGGACAAAAACACCCTACACAACAGAGTTTTAATCTCTCCCATGATTTCTTAGTAATTTTTTTGCCTCCAGCATGGAGGACGGTGAATTAGTGCAGGAGGGTGAATTTAAGTCTACCATACACTTGAAAGATACCTATTTGCATATCCCCGTTCCCAGGGAACATACACAATTTCTCAGATTTTCCTTTCTAAACAGGCATTTCCAATGTGTTCCACTCCCACTGGGTCTGGGACCAGCACGAAAAATCTTCTCGAATGTTCTCGGAGCTCTTTTGTCCGTAGTGAGAACTCAGGGCTCAGCAGTAGCGCCTTACCTAGACTACATTCAGGTACAGGCTGCTTCTTTCAGATGACTCAGAAACCTGAGAACACCATTTTTTCAGTTCCTTCGTTACCATGGTTCTAAAATATCTCTATATTGCCAGTCACCAATCTTGATTTAGGGAGCCTCTTTCCTCCATCTGAATTGGGTAGTATTTACTGCAGAACTCAGTCTGCTGGGTTGAGGAGCAGTTTGGGTTTGTCAGAAAGTGCAGGGAGTTTAGTCTCCAAAGAAGACGAGGTTGACGATCAGCTGTAGGAATGGACTTTAAACCCGCATGTGACGGCTCATGGACTCTCACCATCTTATTAAAGAAAAGGCTAATCTTCTCTACTTATTTGTTTTATATAGTTTAAGTTATATTAGCCATAACCACATCTACCAAAAGCTACATCCTATACAATCACAAATTGTGTAACTTAGTACAAAGTGCTTGCCTTCTAGTATCTTCCCTCTCAGTCAGTAGTGATAATATGGCTGTTATTAAATAAAAGGTAAAAATGTGTTTTGCACAATTACATTCTGTGTCACTGCCGTATGATTCAGCATAAGAATAATAGTTCCAGCGCTAAAGTAGACACAGCATTACACTTAGGGATGGGCGAATGTTTCGCAACATTCGAAAAATGAAACGAATTTTAACACATTCGTTGGTTGGAATCGAATTTCTAATGTTTACATAACATTCGATTTTCGAATGTTCGGTTTCGAATTCCATGATTACATTCGAAAATATTCGAATTATGCAATATTCAAATTCGAAAAATTCAAATTTATATGCTTGTAATAGTATTTCTAATGCTTTCTTTAAATTTAATATTCGAATTATGCAATATTCTATATAGAAACATTTGAAATTATATATTTGTATCTATTATGTATCAATTTACTAGATTCCCTCTCTACCACATGAACTACTGAATAGTATTTGTTAAATAGAATGTTAAATTCGAAATTTCGAATGTGGACATTCGACATAATTATAAACATTCAAATTCGAAAGTGACATTCGAAAACTGTAAAAAGCATTCGATTATAGAATTTTTAAGAATATTCGTTCTTATCAACATTTCGATTTATAATTCGCATTTCGCTAATAACATTCGTTCCAACATTCGAATTTGGAAATTTACACATTCGCCCATCCCTAATTACACTGACAGCTTCACAAAAATGTAGGCCCTGTCTCCGTAAATGGACATTAAACACTAAATAAATGCTAGATAGAATGACATGTTCAAAGAAAAGATTAGCCTGAGAATAACACGTAGATGTATTTTTTTAAAGTTTCATTGACTGTTTAAATATTGACAAAATAAGTGTAAAGTTTTAGTGTCTATAAAACAATGGGAGCTGCCATGTTGTAACTTAGTTTACTTTTTCTGTTGTGGCCAATTAGGGAGACTTATCAATAGATCACTAGAGTGTGCAGCCAATGGCTGTGTAGAATATAAAAGTGTTCTGCACTTCCATTTCTAACAGGAAATGAAAAGCTCCAAAATTCAGAATGGAATTACAGGAAAAGGGGACAAAATAAATAATGAAAGAATATTGCAGAGGTTTTTTTATATACGATTTATAATTTTATATTATCACCTCAAGGTGTTAAATGTCCCTTTAAAGTATGGGCACCTCTATTTTCCAGTCTACAAAACTCGCAGGAATTTATTTGCGGTAATATTACTCTCTCATTCTAAAAGAAAATAATGTACTGAATGTACTGTCATACTATGGCCAGAACTAAGGTACCACTGATAGACATGAGCAAAAAAAAATAAAAAAATTATATATATATATATATATATATATATATATATATATATATAAAAAACAGTATAAAAATATATAAAATCGGTGTAAAATTAAGAAATAATGTAAGTCAATGGGAAGTAAATGAGTTAGGTTCCAGGTCCCTCTCTAAATTGACATTAGTAATGTATATCTGTTATTACATAATATTATAGTTAAAGTCTGAAATCAATGCTGTAAATGTAAAAACAGCAATATAAAAATAGTTTTTATGCTTGTGAGGCACGTGTCACTCCATGAGGAGTTCTGTTTATCAGCCTTAATGTTTTTTTTGTTTTTTTCAAGGACTTTCAGAGAAAAACTTGCCCAAAATACCAGATAATTTTTAGCATTTTTGCTATCACTCCATTTAAGTAGGAATAGAGCCTTGTTTTTTTGTTTACCTGTCAAAACTATATATTTTAAGTAAACAACCATAGGTATTGATCTAGGCCCATTTTGGTATATTTCATGCCACCATTTCACAGCCAAATGCGATTATATAACAAAAAATCATTAACTTTGGGTTTCTCACTGAAATTATTTATACACTGCTTGTGCAATCATACCACAAATTATTTCTCAACGATTCTCTGGGATCCCCCTTTGCTCCTAAATAGCAGACATACATGGCATGCCATTGCTTTTTGGCAATTAAAAAGCCGCTAATTGTAGCTGCGCACCACACTTCTATTATTCCAGGCAGTGAAGGTGTTAATCAGAAAGCTTGTAAGGTTAATTTTAGGTTTAGTGTAGAGAATACCCTCCCACCCCCTGATCCCTCCCTCACCCGCTACTGGTCACCACCATCTTAGGTACTAACTGACAGTCTACCAGTATGCATGTTAGGTTTTTTTGTGTGCTTGCTTTTTAACTATTATTTTTTTTTACATATTTTCTTTTTCTGAAGTGTAGTGACCCTCCAACATCCCTGATCCTCCCCCAACAGCTCTCTAACCCTCTCCCCTCTCTGTAACTGTGACTTGTATCAAGTACTTCAATGTTGCTGATTTTAGGTTGTTTATCACATATGAGGAGGAGGGAAAAAATCAACGATATTAGGTAAATGTAAGAGCCTCTATTTAGGAACTATGTTCTGTATTGCCCTATACTAGACTAGAAAGAGCATTATTTTCCCTATTTTCTTATATATATATATATATATACACACACATACACACACGTAATGTGGTATGATAGGTAAAGTACTGCATGATGTATATATAAGTCCTATTGGCTTAAAGGGTCAAGAAAGCAAACAAAATGGCAAACTACTCATGTGCTATACATAGTATTACAGTGCTGTACTGTAAATGCAGGTGGCAAAAACTCTTCTTCAAATCTTTTGGTTTTCAGATAAAGAGTCAGTGGAATAACTTCAATAGTGGTCACGTGATCACTAGAATCAGGCGCTATTGTGAAATGGCAAAAATTGAATGTGCGTAAAACGAGGGCTGCCTGTATATTATTATATAATAGTAATAATATTATTACTCCACAACAGTGTGATCCGAAAGGGAAGGATAAACTTGCCCAGCACAGTAATAAATTACCTGTGAGCTGCTTTTTTCTTTGATGCCCTGTGTATCACTTTCACAAGATCTCTGAATACTCTGGGGAGTTTGAGAGCGAGGTGGACTTTCATGAAAAAATAATAATAATAATTAATACCAGGATATAACACTTATAAGTGTTTTAACAACATTGTCACAATTGTATTTCTATTCAAAAGGACTTTCCAGTGCAAAAATTAAAGTTCTGGGAATTGTTAGCTCATGTAAATTTTGATTTTGACTGTTCCTTTAAATTTCATCCTAAACCATATCAGACAAGTATATTTCTGCTACGTAGAGGAAGATCTACACTAATATTCAGCTGCATTCAAATAAAACTCATACTCTACATACAACTTATACATTTTACTGGTATTTTACACTTATAGATGTTATGATTTGTAATTTACAAGTCACTAATAAAATCAACAATAGCTGGTTTCATTTAGCTTTTTCTTTTATATGAATGGTATTTAAATCAATTGTATTTACATGTTATAGTTTGGGGTATGCAGAAAAAAATAGAGGGAACATTGTTTTATTAAAATGAAATGCTCTAATTTGTTACATGCTGTACTATACACTGTAGAACTGTGTGTGTTTTACACCTGGAAAGGGGCTAAACAAGCTGTTATAGTTCCGCATGGGCGTGGCAAAGAACTGCTGTTCCCGAGCAGAACACAGCCAGGTGATTGGCAGGGTTGCACAACTGCTGCTACTCATTAGCTCAAAAGCTGGTCCTGAGCAGGACCATAGAGTTCCACAGTAAGTAGTTAAAATGATATAGAACAAGTCATTTTTCCACTACAATGTCCATATCATTCTATGAAAATTACTTCCTCAGTAACATTGCTCTTCATCACTAGAGCAGTGTGCTCATTATTTGTGTACAGCCAATCCAGTATTCTCCCCAGGATCCAAATGTTTTCTTGACAAATTATCACTAAATCAAAGTATGTTAAATTATGCACTTAATGTGTGCTTTGGATAGCTTAAGTAACATTTATAAATAACAGAAAATGTTTTAAACTTTGTAAGGTATTATACTACTTCAAAAGGCCACCCGGCTGACACAATTCTCTCTAGAGAACACTCAACTATTTTCTACTAAAGACATGACACTGTTTAAAAGCTGAATGAGACAAAAAGAAAGATAGGTATTTTGTTTTTACATAATTAAACATGTATAGCAAGTAAAACGGTCACAAGGATGATTTTGTTCATGTACCTGTCACAGTGAGAACTTTCTCTAGAACTACTTCTTCCAGACTCGTGTTGCGCATCTAACAAGATCTTCTCCATATCACCGTTATAAATAGAGATGGACGCAGGGACCTCCTGACCCAGTAGCTGAGCCGTACCACTGTTACCATTGTTGTTAAAGTGAAGTTCTACCCAGGAACCTGCTGGGACGATTAAACAAGAAGAAAAATAACCAGCTTTATTCATTTACATACATTAAATGGAAAACTAACAAACAAGACAAAAAAATGGGTTTAAAGGGACAGTCTAATAAAAATGAAACTTTCTTGATTCAGATAGGGCATGTAATTTGAACAACTTTCCAATGTACTTTTATCATCATATTTGCTTTGTTCTTTTGGTATTCTTTGTTGAAAGCTAAACCTAAGTAGGCTCAAATGCTAATTTCTAAGCCCTTGAAGGCCGCCCCTTATCTCAGATTTGAATTTTTTTATTTATTTTTAATAATTTTTTTATTGAGATTTTGCTGAAAGAACAAAATATACATTGGTTGCCAAATAACAATAGTGACGAAAGTTCAATGAAATAATACATTTCACCAATAACAAGATGAAGATGAGTAACACAATAAAGGCTTCTGAAATCTCAGTTTTTCAATAATGTCATATGAGTGTGACTATTAGGGTGACCCTTCATAGGCCACTAAGATATAGGTAATGATAACAGTGTGATAGTCACTTGTCCGGCCATTTATGGGCCATATGATAAATCTTATGTAGATAAGGGGGGGAGGGGATGTTCAGCGGGTAAACACCGCTATATATAGAAGGGGAGGGGTGGAGGGCGGAGCCAAATATATACGGAAGCATTTTTAGGGAACTTGGCGGGGGCTTTCAGCCTTGCCAATAAAGCAATATAAGTAGACTATGAAGCTGGGTTATTTATCCAATTATTGTTAGCCAGGCATAAGCATATTGGGGGAGTATAGAAAGGTTAAATAATCTATAGGTTAACAGATTATACATGTTGTATTAGTTCCCCTACTTAGCGTGGTCAGTGGGATCTAATGGAGTATCTATCCCCTGTTTTATAGTAGAGTCTAATTATAAATAAATGAAAAGTACTTGGCATACACAGTATAACCCATTGGGTTAATGGGATTAAGCATTAGCAAATTATGTTATTTTACATGTAGTATGATTGCGTTTCAGAGCAGACATTAACCAGTCATCCGTGCACTAGCGTTATCAAGCATAAAAAAAAGCATAAACAATAGCAGTGCACATATTTAGAATAATATATCGCATTATAAGTGTTTTAGTCTATATATCATTGCGACAGACATAGAACATGAGAATAGTCAGACTTGTCCCTGAGAAAAGAACTGCTGGGTTCTTTTATACAATAGGAGGATATAAAGTGAAACAGACCTATATATAAGAAAAGCATTTAGAACTCTACATATAAACAACAATTTTAGTGAACCTCAACTCAACCATGTACTTTTAAATCAAGCTTCATTATTAACATTTAAGACCTGAGAATCAGAAATAGCATTGTTAAGCACTTGGTATGATATCACTCTGTCAGGAGATGCCTAGGGTTGAAATAACTAGTGAAGGGGTTATAACAGGAGAAACAATATAGAAACTCAAATCAAATATATAGTGAGAAAGAGCACAAAGTCACCCTTTTATATTATAGAAAAAATATATTCCCTACAATATCTAACAGGCCACTTTTAAAACTTTCTGAGCATTCCAACTGATATATTTTAGTAGATTGAAGTGTGCTAGAAAATAATTTTAAGATACACTATATCAGTAGGGTAGCGTAGGGCTGCTAATAGTTTGAATATAGATAGGAATCTATCAACTTAAAAAAACCCTTAGTTAAAAGTAGATTAGCTTTACTAAATAGAAATACCTTTAGTGGAATGTACAGTGAATACCAGGATGAAAGTGCTTAGAATATAGCTGTACTATCAACTTGAGTATATTATAGGGTCAAAGAAACACATAACTTCAGGGACAGTAATGGTATGGGTACAAGTGTTTCTTTACTGTGTAAGGGGTCTGCAAAACCCACTGCAGAGGTTGCAAACTATATAATGAAAAGTAAGGGACTAAGAAATATATACACAGTCCTAATGAGTAAGTTAGCAAACTTAAAATAGAATATAATATTACTCACAACAAGCTGTGATCATGTACAGGACTATGATATGGAAAAAGGAACAGCCCTATAAGATATTAGTATGAGGGCGGAGCTAGCCGGGTGTCTGAGCGGTCGCACTTTGAGAGAGCTCTGCTCATAAGCTTCCTTTATCTTCAGCAAAGACCGCTCAGTATCGCCCTAGAACCTGCAAATTGGTCCCTTATGATATGAAGCTCAGCACTATAAGACCCGGTGGAGTAGAGAGGATCTAAGGAGCCTATCTGGAGCTTTCTTCATCACCCACAACCCTCACATTGCCCGACTGGGGAGCGGCCATCTTGCAGACCGCGTGGAGCTAAATACCCTAACCAGACAGACCGAGAGTTGGGGACTCAACAAAATTACTCTAGCTATTTTGCACCTATCCACGATCCCCATGTATACCGGGGTGAAGTATATCACACTTTAAGGGGCCATAAAGGTTGGACTCGCGAGTTTATAAGGTGACTGAGCATTATACCGGCAGCCTGCGTATATACCCATATCCCATGATGGCAGTCACTGTGGGGACCTTACTGCGGCAACTCACTAATAAGATGGAGAGACAGTTTGATTCCCTTATGAGCATCCTCAACGAGAAACGGAGCATCTATTAGCACAGGCCTCCTCCAGCTTACAGGATACAATAGCGAGTCTCATGCTCCCAGGGAGAGACCTGGAAGAACTAACTCTCACAAATACACAACGAGTCAGCCTCACCCTTCAAAACCAGGTGAAGATACGCTCAGAAGTTAATTCAGAGCTGTGTACTGGCGGGGACCTGTCTGTGGACTCTATGACACTCTCCTCTGACCCCCCAGCCATGGGACGCCAGAACCAGTCTAAAAGCTGTTTAGATACTTGGACAGCCAGTGACAGTACATCGGTTACAGATACAGTACCGAGCCCAATACATCGCAGGTTCACAGCTTTCACTCCCACTGACCTAAATGCACTCACACAGTTACCGCATGAGACTTGGTCAATAATGTCGCAGATGAGGTCTGCTCCGAGTCTCCTAACAGTCACACAGCTCCTGAGATCCCCTACGACCCCAAGAAGTCAGGAACATTTACTTGCCCTAGGGATGAGAGTCTCCGGAGCCATCCTGACCATGTTCAGCTGTAGATTGGGCATCGGGTAAACACTCCCAGCAACACTCCATCTTTTATAAGACTGAGACCTTATCTTTCGCTCTCCCTTTCTTTTATGTTGAAAGTTAATTCTAATATATGAGGAGCAACCCTGTTAAGTTTCCTAAAAGTATTACAAGTTCCTGCAGTGGCCGTAGCTCATTTGATTTACTGTCAAGTTTTAAACAGCCCAAAAGTTCTTGTTATTTTACATATTTAAATATCTGCCTATCTGGATGTTGTTTGGCGTTATAAAATCTGCTAGATGACATTTATTGTATATAATATATAGTTTGCTTAATGGGTGCTATCTAGGTTTGCAGCATTCTTATTCTACCAGTAAGCCTGCAAACTTTGTAAAAGGAACTCAACTAACTTTGCTCATTCATAATGTTATCATATACCTTGGTCAGTTTGCCTCGTTCTTAGTTTATATCCTCACATTCTGGACCTTGAGAGGGATTGCTGAATATCTACCCACATCTGGAAGTCCAGTGTACCATGGACCACTTTCCCCAAAGTTTCTCTTTTAATCTATTGCTTATTGACTCCTTCTTGAACACCCTCCTTATTATTGATACTACTCCCTTCTTAGTTGAATTTTTGAAGAGATGTTGTTATATAGTAGTCTTTGTTTATATTAAGTGGAAGGCATTTATTCTACTTGCTGTTCTCCCCCATGTTAGTGGGGCTCGCATACAGACCAATAACCCCAGAGAGGTTGTCTACTTTAGTGTGTCTGTCTGCTCCTATTCAACACACCGTGTGAAAGGTTATATATGTCTAATATGTTCAAATTATCTTGTCATGTACATTTTCAAATGTTTTATGTGCCCCCCTGTCTCTGTTGGTGAGAGCATGGGATATACTAATTCTGTAATATACTCACCTACATATATTTAACCCTATATGACCATGTGCCTGATATATCAGCTAGATTATAAACAGGTATAGCAGTAAGCACCTGCTAAGCATATAGATTCAGAGTTCTCTATAATATCTTTCTGGCATCTTCCTTGCCTTTTATATGTGAATAAGGGCACAGTTATAACTATCTCCACTCTGAGCAAATTAATATCCCTTTCAATTGCTCAATGGATGACTGTATATTTGCTGTTATTGTTAAGACTTGTTCTCTGTCAGCCTATCACTTGGATACTATACTTTTACCTCGCTATACATGACATAACTGCTATTGTACATCATTTTCTATACACCACCTCCAACTCCATATCCCTCTTCCACGACATATTGCTATGGGTATATACAGGTAATATACCTGCTAACAGATGCTTTATTCTAAATGCTAATCTTAATATTGGTTATACACGTTATTATGTGCGGACTACTTGTATTGTTTATATATAGCTTAGTTAGCACAGTCTACTATTGCAATGGTACCATCCTGTTATAGTTGTCTCTGATACCTTTCATATAACTGTAAGCAGACTATACCCTATTGGCTCTATCTTTCTGGACGACTGCTCTTTTGAGAAAGCTGGTTACTGGGGTAGGTTAGACACCTCAGTCACTATAAACTTTATTATTTGCAATCCAAATCTTATGTTTTAGGCATGATAGTTTTTTTTGTTTTTTTTTGTTGTTTAGCAGTAACCAGTTTTTCATGTTACCATTACGATTTTAGTATTAGTTTTCAGTATCCCACTTACTGTTAAATTGTTATTGACCCACTGATATACAGGGTATACACCATATGCGCTCACCTACTCTATCTCTAACAATAATGTATTATGCTCTAACAAGAAAGCCCAGTAGTATGACAATTGACTCCCACTTTAGCTAAAATCTATGTGACCTTAAGTTACATATGTTTTTCTTTGTATGAAGTATCTTTATGACAGTTGCTTACATAGCAGCTCAATACTTTGACATGTCTATGCTACAAATGGGCTCTATGCTTTGCATTTTATTTACTCATAACTCAGGTTAGACAACAATATTACTTATAATTTGCCCCTCAGACTCAGATCTTGTTTTAGCTTAGGGTCTTACTGGGATCTCTGACGTTATTTAGGGCTGTTTATGTGTGCTAAAATTAAGTTAATGTTTGATATGTTTATATTCTGATATAGGTCTTACATTTTTCATCTAAGCTCATCTGCTACTTATCTAACAATTATATATGCCAATAGTATGACAACAGTTTGTTAGATACCCTGAATGGCATTCTTCGTTTATATATATATATGAGGGTAAAAATGTAACATAACTTTTGGCTGTTCTCTTGAATAACCTACTTGTTGCTCCCACTTTAAATGTTTACAGAGGTGTTCTTGTTATCCCCCATACCGAAGTAGATAGACTCACTATAAACCAGTTGTACTATAGGTACACCTTATCCTCCCCCTAGAGCCCCTTGTTAGACCTCTTTTTTATGCTTCATGATAGCAAGCGCTGTAGCAAAATGGTGAATATGCAAAAGTTAGTATCCTGGACAACGATAGTCGAACGCAACACTCTTCCTAAGATATTAGTTGCCCCTTGATTGAACTAAGATCTGGAGTTTGTAAGGACTCATGCTTACATACAGCAGAACGCCCGTACCATGACAGGGAAATCTCATATTCCTCATTACCGGTAATCTGGGGTAGATATATCTATGCCACTGCTGACTTAACTTACATTTACTGATCATATATACATATACTAATAAGCGAGACTCCCCATCTAGATAGATCCCGACTCCTATTTAATATAGTCAAAAAGTGTTCTAGATGTCATGCTGAATACTACATGCTATTAGCCTCTCACCAGATATGAATTAAGCTCCCCACTAATAGTCCTTGTTAAACATATGCATAGCTAACAGTGTCATAAATTTTGCCTACACATGCCCTATAGCTTGCTTTCCTATCAGAATATTTTTGTCCCCACATCACCTTACCCTCCACCTGTAACAATCAAAGATATACATCGAGTATCCCATAGTCACCACTGTCAACCTCCCCCCTTCAACTCTATAGCCATCCCCGATCTTCATATCCATATCTGTAACTATATTTAAACTCAGCCAATTAATACGTTAAACACAATTATATTTATATTGGCGGCATCCTACCTCCATTGTCCCTCTAGACTGCATAACTATACAGTATACTATTCTCCTAATATCCCTATTACATTATAGTATTTACTTTAAGTAGATAGACACAAGTCCTACTGACTTATCCAGAATAACAACCTCATAACCCTAGCACCATCCTCAGAAGATACCTAACAAGCGAGGGAACCATCTCATCCTCAGCTATATTATAGGCTCCACCTCCCCAGATGGAAAGCTCCGCCCCTCCATCTTCCCCTTATACTTAAGCGGCTCGTGCCCGCTGTCTTCCCCTCCCCCCTTATATACCTCGGCCCAAAAGTGGTCGACACATATGCTAAATCTCCACAAGCTGATACCTTAGACCCAGATAATTTAAAGGGTATTTTTCCTATTGCAATGTGGAGATCATCTGTCAATAATATAATATAAAATGAAGTTCTATCATATCTCGCCTAAACTCTCTTCTATCTCCATTTTAAAATCTGATATGTTACTCTCTCTCTATTTGTTGATAATCTCTGTTTATAGTCATGGCTAATGTACTGCTCACTTCAATGTAACTATGACTTAATGGTGAATTTTGTTTGTCAATATCTGTTTCAACTTCAATAAAAAAAGTATTATCAAAAAAAAAAAAAAAAAAAAAAAAAAAAAAAAAAAAGATATTAGTATGAATGAGTATCTGAACATTAAACACACTATATTCAAATGAATACTAGATGGAGATCTAGTAGAATCCAACAGTGAGGGCAATGTGGCTGAATCATTGAAATAAGCCTAACCCACATTTGGGCAATCCCTGTCTGGGGGACAAGGGTAATTTACCCCACTCCTAATTTCACAAAGACTCAATTAGGCCTGTATTCAATGTTTCCCAGTTTTTGAAGTAACTCTTTATGATACCTAAAGTTATGTGGCATCAGTTCTGTAGTTGTCCGATTCCCAAAGTCCCACTTGTAAAGGGATAGTGGCTGTACTCTTTGGTATAGATGTGCTGAGATGATCTTATTATTATCTTTCCCCTTCTCAGATTGAAGGCCTCTGCAGCCGACTGCTAGCGGTGTATGAGATCCGCAAGTGTCCACATCCTGTTGCTCCAGCTCACAGCCCACGAATAAGTCTGTACTGTGTCTGGCCTGCAGGCCATCTACGGCTACCAAAGCCACCTGTCGCTGTGGGTCATCCGGCTCTTGTACTCTTTGAAGAGTGGGCTTAGTGAGAATCTTACTGCTGGCGATAGAAGGTGAACAGTCATTCTCATCTTGAAGGTCAGGCAAAGCATCGGTGCTGTTGATATGGAGATCCGTGCTGGGACCCACAATGGAAGCGGATGTTGTTGCGATACGGAGCGTGTCAACAAGATCCGCTTAATGGACATCAAGCTTAGTACACAGCTCCCTCAAAAGAGAGATCTCCAGCTCCATGGTTTGTTCCCAGCTAGGCCTAAGAAGCCGTCAATTACAGGGACTCTGACGCCTTATCTTACAAGTTCGTGTAGGGCTTAGGCGAGTTAGAATGATCCATCTGCTGTTTATGTCTCTAGAGACACCGGGCTTACCGGAGGCACATATTCTTCTTTGACTGTGCTGAAATGTTTCCAGGGTGAGTTATTATTTCATGCATACTCGGGCCGCGTGTAACTGGAACTGGCTGAAGTCGTGTGTAATCTGTCTTCTGATATGAGGCAGGATTAATTAGTAAGTTAGTTCTATCAATACCCTACACCTTTGGAAAGTATCCTATCACTTTTTCCTTCTGCTGGTTTTGGTCATAGCAGTGATTTTAAGGTTTTAGATGAATCCCCAGACCGGAGCTCATAGTTTAAGCTGCCATCTTGGCCGCGGCTAGCTCCGCCCCCTCAGATTTGAATTTTAAACAATCAATGCTGTCAAATTGCACTATCAAAAGAACTGAGATAAAGGGGCAGTCTGCAGAGGTTTAGATAATCACAGGGGTAACCATGTTGGTTATGCAAAACTGGGGAACGGGTGATAAAGGGATTATCTATCTTTTTGTAAACAAAAATTTCCAAATAGGCTGTCCCTTTAATAGCTAAAATCTGCCACCCCTTGTTATATTTCAAGGAGCCAATCTGGACTTGTTACTGGAGTAGACAAGGCTAGTCACTATCAGTTTGACAGCAAAACCTTAATTGTTTTACAGTATCTTATCACCTTCACTAAGGCCAATTAGGGACAGGTGTAGTAGGGTTCGCTGGTAGGGGGCAGATTAAGATTCTTCCAAAACATTTGGGCAGATTCTGTCCAAAATCATTGGATTCAGAGTATTGTCTCTCAAGGGTACCGAATAGGATTCCAGAGTAAGACCTCCTGTGAGAAGGTTTTTTTCTCTCACGCATCCCAGTAAATCCAGTAAAGGCTCAAGCTTTTCTGAAGTGTGTTTCAGACCTGGAGCTTTCAGGGGTAATCATACCAGTTCCGTTTCAGGAACAGGGTCTGGGGTTTTATTCAAATCTATTCATTGCCCCAAAGAAAGAAAATTCTTTCAGGCCAGTTCTGGATCTGAAAATTTTGAATCGTTATGTAAGAGTGCCAACTTTCAAAATGGTGACTATAAGGACTATTCTGCCTTTTGTTCGGCAAGGGCATTATATGTCCACAATAGACTTAAAGGAATGCTTATCTTCATATTCCGATTCATCCAGACCATTATCAGTTTCTGAGATTCTCTTTTCTAGACAAGCATTACCAATTTGTCACTCTTCCGTTTCGCCTAGAAAAAGCCTCAAGAATCTTTTCGAAGGTTCTCGGTGCCCTACTCTCTGTAATCAGAGAATGGGGTACTGCGGTATTTCCTTATTTGGATGATATCTTGGTACTAGCTCAGTCTTTACATTCTGCAGAATCTCACACAAATCAACTAGTGTTGTTTCTTCAAAGACATGGTTGGAGGATCAATTTACCAAAACGTTCTTTGATTCCTCCGACAAGGGTCACCTTTTTAGGTTTCCAGATAGATTCAGTGTCCATGACTCTGTCTCTAACAGACAAGAGACAATTAAAATTGGTTTCAGTTTGTCGGAACCTTCAGTCTCAGTCATTCCCTTCAGTGGCTATATGCATGGAAGTTTTAGGTCTCATGACTGCAGCATCGGACACAATCCCCTTTGCTCGTTTTCATATGAGACCTCTCCAGCTTTGTATGCTGAACCAATGGTGCAGGGATTATACAAAGATATCACAATTAATATCCTTAAATCCCAATGTTCGACTCTCTCCGACTTGGTGGTTAGATCACCATCGTATAGTTCAAGGGGCCTTTTTTGTTCGTCCAACCTGGACTGTGATCACAACAGATGCAAGTCTTTCAGGTTGGGGAGCTGTCTGGGGATCTCTGACAGCACAAGGGGTTTGGAAACCTCAAGAGGCAAGGTTACCAATCAATATTTTAGAACTCCGTGCTATCTTCAGGGCTCTTCAGGTGTGGCCTCTGTTGAAGAGAGAACCATTCATTTGTTTTCAGACAGACAATATCACAACTGTGGCATATGTTAATCATCAGGGTGGGACTCGCAGTCCCCAAGCCATGAAAGAAGTATCTTGGATACTTGCTTGGCGGAATCCAGCTCCTGTCTAATTTCTGCGGTTCATATCCCAGGTATAGACAATTGGGAAGCGGATTATCTCAGCTGTCAGACTTTACATCCGGGGGAGTGGTCGCTCCATCCAGATGTGTTTTCTCCGATTGTTAAGATGTGGGGTCTTCCAGGAATAGATCTGATGGCGAAAGCAGTGGATGCGTTAGCAGTTCCTTGGTGTTACAAACCTGCTTATATCTTCCCGCCTCTAGTTCTTCCAAAAGTGATTTCCAAAATCATCATGGAACAATAGTTTGTGTTGCTGGTAGCTCCAGCATGGCCTCACAGGTTTTGGTATGCGGATCTTGTTCGGATGTCCAGCTGCCAACCTTGGCCACTTCCATTAAGGTTAGACCTTCTGTCTCAAGGCCTAGTGCTTAGTCATAGAGGTTTCTCTGACTCAGTGATTAATACTATGTTACAGGCTCATAAATCTGTTTCTAGGAAGATTTATTATCGAGCTTGGAAGACTTATATTTCATGGTGTTCTTCTCATAAATTCTCCTGGCATTCTTTTAGAATTCCTAGAATTTTACAGTTTCTTCAAGATGGTTTGGATAAAGGTTTGTCTGCAAGTTCCTTAAAGGGACAAATCTCTGCTCTTTCTGTTTTATTTCACAGAAAGATTGCTAAGCTTCCTGATATTCACTGTTTTGTACAGGCTTTGGTCCGTATCAAGCCTGTCATTAAATCAATCTCTCCTCCTTGGAGTCTTAATTTGGTTTTGAAGGCCTTACAGGCTCCTCCTTTTGAATCTATGCATTTTTTTGGACATTAAACTACTTTCTTGGTAAGTGTTGTTCCTTTTGGCCATCTCTTCTGCTAGAAGAGTTTAAGAATTATCTGCTCTTTCTTGTGAATCTCCTTTTCTGATTTTCCATCAGGATAAGGCAGTTTTGCGGACTTCAGTTAAATTCTTACCTAAGGTTGTGGATTCTAACAACATTAATAGAGAAATTGTTGTCCCTTCTTTGTGTCCTAATCTTAAGAATTCTTTGGAGAAATCCTTGCATTCTTTGGATGTGGTAAGAGCTTTGAAATATTATGTTGAAGCTACTAAAGATTTCAGGAAGACTTCTAGTCTATTTGTTATCTTTTCTGGTTCTAGGAAAGGTCAGAAGGCTTCTGCCATTTCCTTGGAATCTTGGTTAAAGCTTTTTATTCATTAGGCTTATTTGGAGTCGGGTCAGGCCCTGCCTCAGAGAATCACAGCTCATTCAACTAGATCAGTCTCCACATTGTAGGCTTTTAAGAATGAAGCTTCAGTTGATCAGATTTGCAAAGCAGCAACTTGTTCTTCTTTGCATACATTTACTAAATTCTACCGTTTTGATATATTTGCTTCTTCAGAAGCTGTTTCAGTTTGATTAACTTATCAGGCAAGTTCTCACATAAATTATGTTTTTAAACAACTTTCCAATTTACTTCTATTATCAAATTTGCTTCATTCCCTCTGTATCCTTTGTTGAAGGAGCATTAATGCACTACTAGGAGCTATTTGAAAGGCATTGACAAGACGCATATATGTATAGCCACCAATTAACAGCTTCTGAGCCTACCTAGGTATACTTTTCAACAAAGGATACATAGAGAACAAAACAAATTAGATAATAGAAATAAATTGGAAAGTTATTTAAAAGTGTATGCTCTATCTTAATCATGAAAGAAAGCAATTTGGATTTCATGTCATTTTAATAAATTGAGTAACACAAATAAGAAAATGGTAACCTATTGCAAACAGAACTACAGCTAAAATACTAAGATTTCTTCTTTATTTACGTGCTTAGTAAAAGAATATACTTACAGATGGCCCTCGGTTTACAACGGTTCAATTTGCACAGTTTCAGAATAACAACCTTTTTTTTCAGTCATGTGACTGCTATTGAAAAGCATTGAGAAGCAGTGCATTGATTAAAATAGCCGGTATGTGGAGCTGTCCACCTGTGTTGCAGCAAAGATGTGCAAGCCAAGCAAGCTGAAATTAATCAGTTTAACCAGACCTGAGCTATCGAGCAGCTTGCAAAGGAACAAGATCTTCCTGTCTATAAATCAGTCCATATTGGAATGCATAGAAAGAACTGTTTGCAGAAAAAAGAACTGTTTGCAGAAAAATGCAAGTAAAGTCGGTGTTGTGTGATTATTTTATTAGGTTTATAATGCTGTTTAGCATTTAACGTCTTCCTTTC
The DNA here is from genome assembly GCF_027579735.1 of Bombina bombina. Lineage (NCBI taxonomy): Eukaryota > Metazoa > Chordata > Amphibia > Anura > Bombinatoridae > Bombina > Bombina bombina. The sequence goes on from NC_069507.1 coordinate 209,578,949, forward strand.
AAAGCTTTAAAAATAATGTAATAGGTGTTACTTATGACAATTTTGAGAGGGGCCTGGAACCTAACTCCCTCACTTCCCATTGACTTGCATTATAAACTGGGTTTCAATTTACAACGGTTTTGATTTACAACCATGGAACCTGACCCCGGCGTAAACTGAGGGCTACCTGTAATGGCTTGTGAACAACTTTAAGGAGCATTAAACCCCAAATTTTTATTTAGATATCCTTTGTTGAAGAAATAGCAATGCACATGGGTGAGCCAATCACACGAGACATCTATGTGCAGCCTCCAATCAGCAGCTACTAAGCCTATCTAGATATGCTTTTCAGCAAAGGATATCAAGAGAATTAAACACATAAGAAAATAGAAGTAAATTAGAAAGTTGTTTACTGTTGTATGCTCTATCTAAATCATGAAAGAAAAAAACGTGGGTTGTATGTCCCTTTAAGTACATTTCTGAGAAAAAAACATTACAGGTTTTATTATTAACCTGCTAACCAATAACAATATTTACCTTGAACAAAAAGAACATGAATCACATCATATCAGCTTTCCTACTATGCTAAATATATGTTGAACCAAAATGACTCTAGTCACATGTTTTGTTTTCACCTAGTGCTCAGGCAACGGAACAAAAACTCTGTAACAAATGGAATGCGTCCTGCGTGGTTTTCTACGAAAGTGTTATTAGAGGCAAATGGCCTGAAACCAAATGCACAGCTACTGCAGGAGAATTAGAAAGCACATTGTATAAAGGATATTGCAATCTGGACCATTCAAAAACATTAGTGTAGATACATTGTGCAACACAGGCTATAAACACATTATTATTATACATGGGGACACGATTCAAAATCCAGTTAAAGGGACTTTAAACTCTAAATAAATGCTAGACATAATGATGGATGAATATATCATTTGATTTTATAGTCAGCTTTAATTGTGTGTACTGTTTTTGTTAAAGCATATATCATACAGCTGTAGTGCACTTAAAAAAATAATAGATTTGGTTAGCAATGGAAACCAGGCCTAGGTCTCCTTGCTTGTAACTGCTGAAGTAGGCTGAGGAGCGTGCACGTATCTTGTGCACTATATGTAAAACATTGTTACAAACACTGTTGCCTTACAGTATAGTACTAAAGAAGTGCACACTCCTGAGCCTACTTTATGTTTGCACAGAAAAAAGAATATCAAAGAGGTAAAGTTGATCATACAAGTAAATCTAAACTTTATTTTCTGATATATATATATATATATATATATATATATATATATATATATATGTGAATCATAAAAAAATTAAAAGGGACATTAAACACCCCTTGTTTCTGTGAAACATTTGTGATATGTCCCAAAAAGCTCATTCTGTATTGCTGTGAATTGCCTAAGCCAGGTATTTAAATTTGCAGGTTACAGGTTTTCCTTTTTGGCCTCTGTAGGGAGTGTGAGATGAAGCACAATTTCACACAAAAGCAAGAGATATTTAAAGGGTCACACTAGTCAAAACTAAACTTTCATGATTCAGATAGGGCATGCAGTTTTAACCCCTTAATGACCGAGGACGTGCAGGGTACGTCCTCAAAAAAAAAATACAGTTAACGCCTGAGGACGTACCCTGCATGTCCTCGGTCTGGAAAGCAGCTGGAAGCGATCCTGCTCGATTCCAGCCACTTTACGGTTATTGCAGTGATGCCTCAATATCAAGGCATCCTGCAATAACCGTTTTTAGCCATCCGATGCAGAGAGAGACACTGCTTGGCCCTCTCTGCACCGGACATCGATGGCCAGTATCGTTGGTGGGTGGGAGCCAGTGTGGGAGGCGGCCATCGATGGGCCTTGTGATGTAGAGGTGGGCGGGGATAGCCAGGGGTGCGCACGGGGATGCGGGGGCGTGCACTGGGAGCGTGTGGGAACCGCTACACTACAGAAAAACCTGTGCGAAAAGGGGGGGGGGGGGGGATACATTTTATATAAAACAATCAGTCTGTGGGTGGGGAAGCTACAATACAGAAAAAAATGGAAAAAAAATACATTTTAAAACCTATTGTTTTTTTGCAAACTGGGTACTGGCAGACAGCTGCCAGTACCCAAGATGGTCCCCTGTTTGAGGGGGGGAGTCAGGGAGGTTGGGGGCTAAGGGGGATCCTACACAGCAGCATATGTAAATATGCTTTAAAAAAAAAAAATCAAAGATACCTTTTATTTTTGTACTGGCAGACTTTCTGCCAGTACTTAAGATGGCTGGGACAATTGTGGGGTGGGGGAGAGAAGAGAGCTGTTTGGGAGGGATCAGGGGGTGTGATGTGTCAGGTGGGAGGCTGATCTCTACACTAAAGCTAAAATTAACCCTGCAAGCTCCCTACAAACTACCTAATTAACCCCTTCACTGCTAGCCATAATACACATGTGATGCGCAGCGGCATTTAGCGGCCTTCTAATTACCAAAAAGCAACGCCAAAGCCATATATGCCTGCTATTTCTAAACAAAGGGGATCCCAGAGAAGCATTTACAACCATTTGTGCCATAATTGCACAAGCTGTTAGTAAATAATTTCAGCGAGAAACCTAAAGTTTGTGAAAAAGTGAACAATTTTTTTTATTTGATCGCTTTTGGCGGTGAAATGGTGGCAAGAAATATACCAAAATGGGCCTAGATCAATACTTTGGGTTGTCTACTACACTACACTAAAGCTAAAATTAACCCTACAAACTCCCTACAAGCTCCCTAATTAACCTCTTCACTGCTGGGCATAATACACATGTGGTGCGCAGTGGCATTTAGCGGCCTTATAATTACCAAAAAGCAACGCCAAAGCCATATATGTCTGCTATTTCTGAAGAAAGGGGATCCCAGAGAAGCATTTATAACCATTTGTGCCATAATTGCACAAGCTGTTTGTTAATAATTTCAGTGGGAAACCTAAAATTGTGAAAAATGTAAAGTTTTTTTTCATTTGATCGCATTTGGCGGTGAAATGGTGGTATGAAATATACCAAAATTGACCTAGATCAATACTTGGGGTTGTCTACTACACTAAAGCTAAAATTAACCCTAGAATCTCCCTACATGCTCCCTAATTAACCCCTTCACTGCTGGGCATAATACACGTGTGGTGCGCAGTGGCATTTAGCGGCCTTCTAATTACCAAAAAGCAAAGCCAAAGCCATATATGTCTGCTATTTTGAACAAAGGGGATCCCAGAGAAGCATTTACAACCATTTATGCCATAATTGCATAAGTTGTTTGTAAATAATTTCAGTGAGAAACCTGTTTGTGAAAAAATTTGGGAAAAAGTGAACAATTTTTTTTTATCATCAAATTTGCTTTGTTCTCTTGGTATTCTTTATTGAAAGCTAAACCTAGGTAGGCTCATAAGCTTATTTCTAAGCCCTTGAAGGCTACCTATTATCTCAGTCCATTTCAACAGTTTTTCACAGTTAGACACTGCTAGTTCATATGTGCCATATAGACAACATTATGTAAACTCCCGTGGAGATATTTAAGAGTTTTCACTGATTGGCTAAAATGCAAGTCAGTCAAAAGATCTGAGATAAGGGGGCAGTCTGCAGAGGCTTAGATACAAGGTAATCAGAGAGCTAAAAAGTATATTAAAGGGATAGTAAACCCCAACATTTTATTTTATGATTCAGATAGAACATACAATTTTAAACAACTTTCCAATTTAATTCTATTATCAAATTTTCTTCATTCTCTTGTTATCCATTGCTGAAGGGACAGCATTGCACTACTGACAGGAAGCTGAAAATATCTAGTTAGCCAATCACAAGAGACAAGTGTGTGTAGGCACCAATTAGCAGCAGCTCCCACTAGTGTATGATATGTGCGTATTCATTTTTTAACAAAGGATACTAAGAGAATGAAGCACATTTGAAAATAGAAGTGAATTTAAAAGGGTCTTAAAATGACACGCTCTATCTGCATCATGCAAGTTTAATTTTGACTTTCCTATCCCTTTAATATAACTGTGTTTGTTATGCAAAACTGGGGAATGGGTAATAAAGGAATTATCTTTTTAAACATTCTGGAGTAGACTGCCCATTTAATGCCCCTTTAATTTAAACATCTGTATCCCTTTAAGTCTCAAATTAATAAATAAAACAAACTTGTACATTTGTTAAGGCTCTATTCAGTGTGTTGCAGACATGTTTGTCAGCCAAGAGGCTCAAGGGTCATATTGACTTGTGGTATGTTTGGGTGAAGTTACCACAATGCTATTGGCATTTGATAAAAAAAATTATATAAACTATTTCATACAGAGTGATCACACCTGAGTAGGTCACTCTGCATTGTGGAACAGATACACAACATTCTAGCCATACAGCCCAAGGGCTTACACTTGTTGCCCCCTTCGGCTACACACAATTTTCCATTCAATTTCTAATCCCAAACCTTTCATAGATAATTCTCACCCGCCTCTAGACAACTGATTCATGTTGAGACATGTCCAAAAGCCAATGCACATATTCAATCCTTACAAACAGCTTTCTCTATAACAAACTACATTTATAGAACCAGAGTTCTATGATGGTGATGTTACAAATAAATCTGCAAGAATATACAAATTTGTCTCCTTTTTTTAATTTATATTTAAGTCAGTGGGATATTATTTTTACTTATTATACTAACCTATTAGTTAATAATATTTTAGAATAAGTACTTTCCTGCCTCTACCCCCTTCAATCCATCCTAAATGCCTCTGCCAGGCTGATCCACCTTTCCTGTCGCTCTGTATCTGCTGCACCTCTCTGCGAGTCCCTTCATTGGCTCCCCATTCACAGCAGAATTAAATTCAAAATTCTCACCCTTACATACAAAGCTCTCCTCTACCTATCCTCTCTAATAAACAAGTATACTCCAGCCCGCTCACTAAGATCCAACAATGACCTGCTCCTTGCATCTGTGACTATCACCTCTTCCCATGCTAGACTGTAGGACTTCTGTCGTGCAGCACCTACCCTCTGGAACACTCTCCCTCATGCTGTCAGGCTTTGCCCTAATCTTTCTTCCTTTAAATGCTCTCTGAAGACTTTTCTGTTCAGAGAAGCCTACCACCTAACTAAATAATAAATTAGTTTCACTTACCTAACAACATTTCCCTCATCTAACTCTGCATTAACATCTTTCTCAATCTTGCAGTCCTTACCTCCTGTTTCTCAACCTCCTACCCTTTTAGATTGTAAGTTCCCACGGGAATAGGGCCCTCAAAATAAATTTTGTCCTGTCTCTTACAAGTTTTATTTAAATGAATTGTATCCATGCACAGCGCTGCAGAATATGTTGGCGCTTTATAAATAAAGTATAATAATAATAAAGAGCAGCTCATCTGGGTAGTGGGCTACCTGGATGTACTATTATACAAGGACTAACTTCTTAAACGCCGCCCTCTAGTCTTGCACAACAATTTGTGCAAGAGCAGGGCCTGTCAATCACCCTGAACAAACGTGTTTGGGGTTTTATCTCTAGCTCATACATCTGCTGCTTTGTATATTGAGCCCTAAAAATGTAACATTAATTTATTATACAATCTAGTCTGCATTTTTTAAAGTGATATAATTTTAAAAAAAAATATGATCACTGTGAATAATGA
>NC_069507.1:209589559-209642059 GCF_027579735.1 Bombina bombina
CACTGGAGCAGCAGCTGCATTGGCACCAGGGTCTAAGTGCTGGGGTGGAGGCATAGCAGCCTTGCTATACAAAGAAATGTGTATAATCTTAATACAGGGGAGCCGTTTACTTGTGCAGTATCCTCAGTCATTACACAGAGCAGCATGTATATTATTACTGTTGCTTACCTATTGAGTTACCTTTGGGGGGCCAAAAAAAAAATACTGTTGAGTAGGTGCGCTACTGGGAAAAATATATCAAATCCACATAAATGTCCAAAGTCACACACTGCACACAATAAGGAATACAACTCACAAAGCACTAAACTTAGCACAAATGGCGCGGTCTAGGTATATTTGTAGCTCTTCCGCCAGCTACGACCTATTTATGTGGATTACGAGATATTGTGCCATTGGAGCGCTTTCTTGGTTTTGTATTACAGTGGCCAAGTGGCGACTTTTTAGGAGAGCAGCCCGTGGTACATCTGAGACTATCAATGGCATCCAAAAGAGAATAAGTGGCGCCTTTGTTTTTGGACCATCTGAGGATTGGGACATTTATTGTCAATGCCTGGATTGGTTTCTCCAAATAAGGCAAATGTGGGTGGAGTTTGGTTTTTAAAGGATAATTGCAGTAAAAAAGGATGTTAATTTGTTTATAAAACATTTAGGCTTATATGTTATTCAATAGCAACACAATATAAATGTCTTGTAATTAATGTCCCTTTGTCATAGAGTGGACAAGTAACATTTTCCCTCTGTACTAGTAACAATTGTTCCCTGACTAGTAAACTATAGTATATTGAAAGGTGTCTTTTTTGTTTGTTTTTTTTACTCAGGTGGAAAGTTACTGGTCCAATCAATTGTAAATGTAGTCAAAAATCTAATTTCTTATAATTCATAACTAGTGGGATTTTCCAGTACAGTATGTGTAGCTGTAGTTTAAGTATTGTTCTAAAAGGAACATGGTAATGCAAAATAAAATACCTAATACTATCTCCCATGATGCTCAGGCAGCTTAAAGAGACTTAAGCATCATGGGAAATTTAGTTCTAAAACATCTGGAGAGCCAAGGTTGCTGACCCTACTAGGGCATGTTATTTATTTATTTTTGTTTACTAATGATCCTAATAGATATAAAGTATAGAATTCAACTTACTGGGCAAACAAGTAAATATTTAAGTGCCATGGTTATCCGGTATTCTATTAATCAATTAAACTTGTACCACGTTTCTTTATAAAATGTATTTTATATAAAAAGGGAAGATGCAACAAGATTTTGTTGTTTTTTTCCCCAAGATACATACTAAAGTCTGATATTATTTGCATAATAAACCAAAAGATTAACAAAGAGCTGAGGGTGGAGTAGAAAAATATATATCAAAAGTAATACAAGTAAATCATAAACTGAATACATTTCTTCTTTATATATATATATATAGTAAGAACATGGTTTGGCTGTTTCCCTTTAAAGTCTTGGCTATCATTGGGAATCAGCTGACATCACCTGGAACGTCACTGCACCAGGTCTGATGACTACAATAAAACACACATGGGCAGACTCCATTCCTGGGCTGTTATATTGGGCATGTAAACAAAGCCTGGGATATGTAAGCAAACCTAAGCAAACACACTCACAGAGCCACAAACAACACCAATACATCTGTAAACTAGTACAGAATTACAGAGCAAACAACTCCCTGTACACAGCCATTAGTACAGAAATAAACATCTGCACAGCTCAGACAATACCTGCATCAGGTGTGCGCTCACAGCTTACCTTGCAAGGGCTCTTCCTGCGAGCTGTGGGACATAGTGCCTGGCTGCTGTCTGATCCTCTCGCACAGCAACAGCTGCAGCAGCCTCAGTCTATTACTGCCTTGTTATTGTTATGGTTCGTGCTGTAAAGCTCTGCTAGTGACGTCTCACACGTAGCCGCTTTCTGATTGGCCATGGACAGATTCCTCCCACTGTGGAATGAGGGACAGTGCCAGCAAGGCCACTCCGCAGCTGCTGATAGGTCAGACGCTGGGGTAAACTACTTCTGGGAAGGTTCTAAGTCAGCTTTGTGCTGTATGGATGGTGCTACATTGTATCTTATTGGTTACTTCTGTGTGATAACTGTCTTAATTATTTGTCATTATTTAATTGATTTATGTTTTCTGGCATTATTTATTCACTGCAGATGCTGCCACTTATACTACTATTTATTTGGGCTGTTATTGTTACAGACTCTAAAAATAACACCCAGACTTATTCTTTATTTTCAGCAAATGAGTCAGAGACCAGGATTAAGGGATCTCTTTGCTGGCTCTGTAAACTCTCCAACAAATCATAGAGATATATTTCCCCTGGATTAATACTGAACTACTGGTGATATTACAGAGCCATCTGCAGATTTTATATTATTATTAATTTTATTATTATTATTTTTATTATTATTATTATTATTTTTATTTTTATTATTATTATTATTATTATTAATTTTATTATTATTATTTTATTATTATTATTATTTTATTATGGCCTATAAAGCATGAAATGTAGAACAAAATTGTATATTTCATGTGACTACAATAACTAAGGACCAGTCCAGGATATTTTTGGACATTGTTAGGCAACTTCAGGAAGCTGCATTATACAACAACAGTTTCAAATTACTCAATAGTGTCTTTTTAAAGGGACATGCACGTTTCAGATAGAACATGCAATTTAAAAAGACGTTTCAATTCACTTCTGTAGGCAAATATACTTTATTTTCTTGGTGTCCTTTGATCAAAGACATTCTTAGATTTTTATGTCACTTAAATTCCTTCTTCCTACATTTGCAGACATAGCAGTGCAATTATAATATAATCTCATGTGTTACATTTGGTTATTGCTCAGATGCTCACATGTAACACTGGCACCTATTCCAATCAGTTTGGAGTTGCAAACAAAAACATTATATAGGAGCTCAGGTGTTTTTGTTATTTCAATACAATTAACAGGAAGAGTTCTTGTTTTAATTACTTTAAAAAAAAGTTTGAATTAGAAAACAATACAACACTAAAATCTATTTAAACATACAAAAAATTAATTAAAAAAAACTATTAGAAGAAACTGGAGTGTCACAAGAATTTCAAGTGTGTTTTTCTCAAGTATTTTCACAGACCTTAAAGGGACACTGAACCAAAACATTTTCTTTCATGATTCAGACAGAGCATGACATTTTAAGTAACTTTCTAATTTACTTCTATTATCAATCTTTCTTCGTTCTCTTGCTATCTTTATTTTAAAAGCAGGAATGTAAATTAGCAGCCAGCCCATTTTAGGTTTAGCACCATGGATAGCGCTTGCTTATTGGAGGCCTACATTTACCCACCAATAAGCAAGCATAACCCAGGTTCTCAACCAAAAATGGTCCGGCTCCTATGCATCACATTCCTGCTTTTTCAATAAAGATAGCAAGAGAACGAATAAAAATTGATAAATTTTGGGTTTAGTGTCCCGTTAAAGGGACATGAAACTACTACATTTTCTTTCATGATTGAGATAAAACATACAATGTTAAATAGCTTTCCTGTTTATTTCTGTTATCAAATGTTCTTCATTATCGTTATCATTTGTAGAAGAGAGAGAAGTGCACTGCTGGGAGCTAGCTGAGCACATTGGATGAGTAAGTGACAAGAGACATATATGTGCAGCCACCTATCACCAGCTATCTCCCTGTAGTGCATTTCTGCTCCCAAGCCCGACTTGGTTTGTTTTTCAACAAAGGACACCAAAAGAATGTAGCAAAGCAGATAACAGAATTAAATTGGAAAGTTGTTTAAAATTGCATGCTCTGTCTGAATCATTAATAAAAAAAAAATTTTGCTTCACTGTCCCTTTAATGGAAGCAAATAATTAGCAGCGAAAGTAAAGTAAAACATCAGTACTAAGACATTTTTTTCTCTAATCATTAATATAATTCCTGATAAATGTACAAAACATGCTATATTATTTAGAGTAATTTCATTGCTATGGCTGTACCTCCATATTAATATTTAGATTATTGTGTTTAAAGCAGGGCAAAAGGGGCAGCTTCCCAGGGCCCAGTCTTTGTTGAGGGGCCCAAGAGTCCTAAAAAAAAAAAAAAAAAATTTTTATAATTCATGCCAGACTGCTGATGTCATGTGACATGGGGGGGACACACAGTCAGTCCTAATATTGTCAAAGTCAAAAGTTCTCTGCTTATATTTATTTGTGAGAAACTGTGCCAAACCGTGCCGGTGTCATGTGACATGCCAAGTAGCACTGGATGCAAAGCCCTAACTCGGCATCCAGCAAATCCCACTGCATCAGAAAAGGTCCTGCTGGGGTTACCACGGTTACCAGGTAACTGCTCTGGTGGTGGGGATTGTTTCAGGGTAGGGCTGACTATAGGCGCATGCAGCAGAAAGCTGGAGTGGCAGGCACGTGAGGATTTGAGCATCTATGCAGCTGCACACACTGCTCTCTTCAGGCTTGAGGCTGTGTGACTCGTCTGTATCCATGCAGCCTTGGGCAGACAGCATCCAGTCTGCTGGTCCCCTTAGCCCTGCTTTTTCTGCTGTGGCTCTAAGATCAACTAACTGAAGTTTGTTAGGGGAACAGTGCTTTGTAGAAAGGTGTCAGTGGGAAGAATAAGTGAGTGTACACATGCCCCTCCCCCATGCAGCATTGTCTAGTGCAGGATGAGAGGGAATTTGTCCTTAGCAAAGAAGTGACATGTGCTGCTGTGGCTGATGTATAGTGTCATGCTGATACTTCACACATTAAGGTTAGGTTTATTTTTTATAGTTTTTATTTCTCTCTGTCTCAGATTTTACAGCTTCCCATAGTAGTTCTACTGTTCCAGTCAGTAAACTTATATTTGTCTGCACCTCCATGCTTCCACCTCATTCTTTACCTTGCTTTGCTCCTGTTGGCTGCCCTAAATCTCTTTAACCAGCTATCCTCACACCAGAATCACATTCAAAAGCATATTAAATTAACCCAGAGTGGAGGAATTTATACAGGTATATTTATTTACTTATTAGTAATGCTTAGGTCCAATTTCACATATTACAATTTTTTTTAATGATTAGGCCAGCAGTGGGTGATCCACTGCTGGGCTAATAATTTAAAAAAAATTATAAAATAAATTGATTTAGTTGTTTTTTGGGATGTTGGGGTGGAGAGCATGGGGGGGGGGGCATGAAAATGTTTGCCCAGGGTCCAGTCAATATTAAAGAATGCCCTGGTTTAAAGGGACATGAAAGTTAATATTGAACTTTATAATTCAGACATGACAAAAGAGCTAGCACAGATTTGAAACGTTGTTGCTTTTGTGTGGATCAAGGTACAATAAAGGTCTTTCTTTTAGGAAACCTGCCAAGGCTGGAGTCACTTTTTTCAAGATTTGCTGATATGGAGGGGTCGCTGATTCCTTACTCCTGTGCCTAATTGTTTTGGCTGTTGTTCCCCACTTCTTTGCTTTCCTTCAGATAAATAATCACCATCCTTGCTCTGTTAATTCTAATAGGTTCAAATGATTCTAGCATGAAAAGCCAAGTTGTTTCTCTTTAACAGGTATCCTTTATTATATCATACAAACCTCCCACCTTACCAAGAGGTTTTCTGGGACTGGGAGGTGAGAGAGACTTATGGACTAGTGTTTTGTAGGTGAAGCTGCAATTGGAGGAGTAGGGGAGCCATGAGGGTGCAATCAACCATGTTGGTAGTGGTGTGGACGGAGTCATAGCATATTGTGGATGGAGCCATCCCTGAAGGATAATCTGCAAGAGATAGAGCAGAGCTCCCAAATTGTAACAACAGTGGGCAGCTGACCGTATTCTGACATGATCAACCTATTTAAAGGAACATAAATGACAGAATATAAAATGTGCTGGAGCATATTATTTCTTTCATGTAATTAGCAAGAGTCCATGAGCTAGTGACATATGGGATATACATTCCTACCAGGAGGGGCAAAGTTTCCCAAACCTCAAAATGCCTATAAATACACCCCTCACCACACCCACAATTCAGTTTTTACAAACTTTGCCTCCGATGGAGGTGGTGAAGTAAGTTTGTGCTAGATTCTACGTTGATATGCGCTCCGCAGCAAGTTGGAGCCCGGTTTTCCTCTCAGCGTGCAGTGAATGTCAGAGGCATGTGAGGAGAGTATTGCCTATTTGAATGCAGTGATCTCCTTCTACGGGGTCTATTTCATAGGTTCTCTGTTATCGGTCGTAGAGATTCATCTCTTACCTCCCTTTTCAGATCGACGATATACTCTTATATATACCATTACCTCTGCTGATTCTCGTTTCAGTACTGGTTTGGCTTTCTACAAACATGTAGATGAGTGTCCTGGGGTAAGTAAATCTTATTTTCTGTGACACTCTAAGCTATGGTTGGGCACTTTGTTTATAAAGTTCTAAATATATGTATTCAAACATTTATTTGCCTTGACTCAGAATGTTCAACATTCCTTATTTTTCAGACAGTCAGTTTCATATTTGGGATAATGCATTGGAATTAATAATTTTTTCTTACCTTCAAAAATTTGACTCTTTGTTCCCTGTGGGCTGTTAGGCTCGCGGGGGCTGAAAATGCTTCATTTTATTGCGTCATTCTTGGCGCGGACTTTTTTGGCGCAAAAAATCTTTTCGTTTCCGGCGTCATACGTGTCGCCGGAAGTTGCGTCATTTTTTGACGTTATTTTGCGCCAAAAATGTCGGCGTTCCGGATGTGGCGTCATTTTTGGCGCCAAAAGCATTTAGGCGCCAAATAATGTGGGCGTCTTATTTGGCGCTAAAAAATTTGGGCGTCGCTTTTGTCTCCACATTATTTAAGTCTCATTTTTCATTGCTTCTGGTTGCTAGAAGCTTGTTCTTTGGCATTTTTTCCCATTCCTGAAACTGTCATTTAGGGAATTTGATCAATTTTGCTTTATATGTTGTTTTTTCTCTTACATATTGCAAGATGTCTCACGTTGCATCTGAGTCAGAAGATACTACAGGAAAATCGCTGTCTAGTGCTGGATCTACCAAAGCTAAGTGTATCTGCTGTAAACTTTTGGTAGCTATTCCTCCGGCTGTTGTTTGTATTAATTGTCATGACAAACTTGTTAATGCAGATAATATTTCCTTTAGTAAAGTACCATTGCCTGTTGCAGTTCCTTCAACATCTAAGGTGCAGAATGTTCCTGATAACATAAGAGATTTTGTTTCTGAATCCATCAAGAAGGCTATGTCTGTTATTTCTCCTAGTAAACGTAAAAAATCTTTTAAAACTTCTCTCCCTACAGATGAATTTTTAAATGAACATCATCATTCTGATTCTGATGACTCTTCTGGTTCAGAGGATTCTGTCTCAGAGATTGATGCTGATAAATCTTCATATTTATTTAAAATGGAATTTATTCGTTCTTTACTTAAAGAAGTACTAATTGCTTTAGAAATAGAGGATTCTGGTCCTCTTGTTACTAATTCTAAACGTTTAGATAAGGTATTTAAATCTCCTGTGGTTATTCCAGAAGTTTTTCCTGTTCCTAATGCTATTTCTGCAGTAATTTCCAAAGAATGGGATAAATTGGGTAATTCATTTACTCCTTCTAAACGTTTTAAGCAATTATATCCTGTGCCGTCTGACAGATTAGAATTTTGGGACAAAATCCCTAAAGTTGATGGGGCTATTTCTACCCTTGCTAAACGTACTACTATTCCTACGTCAGATGGTACTTCGTTTAAGGATCCTTTAGATAGGAAAATTGAATCCTTTCTAAGAAAAGCTAATCTGTGTTCAGGTAATCTTCTTAGACCTGCTATATCATTGGCTGATGTTGCTGCACCTTCAACTTTTTGGTTGGAAACTTTAGCGCAACAAGTAACAGATCATGATTCTCATGATATTATTATTCTTCAGCATGCTAATAATTTTATCTGTGATGCCATTTTTGATATTATCAGAGTTGATGTCAGGTTTATGTCTCTAGCTATTTTAGCTAGAAGAGCTTTATGGCTTAAGACTTGGAATGCTGATATGGCTTCTAAATCAACTCTACTTTCCATTTCTTTCCAGGGTAACAAATTATTTGGTTCTCAGTTGGATTCTATTATTTCAACTGTTACTGGTGGGAAAGGAACTTTTTTACCACAGGATAAAAAATCTAAGGGTAAAAACAGGGCTAATAATCGTTTTCGTTCCTTTCGTTTCAACAAAGAACAAAAGCCTGATCCTTCATCCTCAGGAGCAGTTTCAGTTTGGAAACCATCTCCAGTCTGGAATAAATCCAAGCCTGCTAGAAAGGCAAAGCCTGCTTCTAAGTCCACATGAAGGTGCGGCCCTCATTCCAGCTCAGCTGGTAGGGGGCAGGTTACGTTTTTTCAAAGAAATTTGGATCAATTCTGTTCACAATCTTTGGATTCAGAACATTGTTTCAGAAGGGTACAGAATTGGTTTCAAGATGAGACCTCCTGCAAAGAGATTTTTTCTTTCCCGTGTCCCAGTAAATCCAGTGAAAGCTCAAGCATTTCTGAATTGTGTTTCAGATCTAGAGTTGGCTGGAGTAATTATGCCAGTTCCAGTTCCGGAACAGGGGATGGGGTTTTATTCAAATCTCTTCATTGTACCAAAGAAGGAGAATTCCTTCAGACCAGTTCTGGATCTAAAAATATTGAATCGTTATGTAAGGATACCAACGTTCAAGATGGTAACTGTAAGGACTATCTTGCCTTTTGTTCAGCAAGGGCATTATATGTCCACAATAGATTTACAGGATGCATATCTGCATATTCCGATTCATCCAGATCATTATCAGTTCCTGAGATTCTCTTTTCTGGACAATCATTACCAGTTTGTGGCTCTGCCGTTTGGCCTAGCTACAGCTCCAATAATTTTTACAAAGGTTCTCGGTGCCCTTCTGTCTGTAATCAGAGAACAGGGTATTGTGGTATTTCCTTATTTGGACGATATCTTGGTACTTGCTCAGTCTTTACATTTAGCAGAATCTCATACGAATCGACTTGTGTTGTTTCTTCAAGATCATGGTTGGAGGATCAATTTGCCAAAAAGTTCATTGATTCCTCAGACAAGGGTGACCTTTCTGGGTTTCCAGATAGATTCAGTGTCCATGACTCTGTCTTTAACAGACAAGAGACGTCTAAAATTGATTTCAGCTTGTCGAAACCTTCAGTCACAATCATTCCCTTCGGTAGCCTTATGCATGGAAATTCTAGGTCTTATGACTGCTGCATCGGACGCGATCCCCTTTGCTCGTTTTCACATGCGACCTCTTCAGCTCTGTATGCTGAATCAATGGTGCAAGGATTACACAAAGATATCTCAATTAATATCTTTAAAACCGATTGTATGACACTCTCTAACGTGGTGGACAGATCACCATCGTTTAATTCAGGGGGCTTCTTTTCTGCTTCCGACCTGGACTGTAATTTCAACAGATGCAAGTCTCACGGGTTGGGGAGCTGTGTGGGGATCTCTGACAGCACAAGGAGTTTGGGAATCTCAGGAGGTGAGATTACCGATCAATATTTTGGAACTCCGTGCAATTTTCAGAGCTCTTCAGTTTTGGCCTCTTCTGAAGAGAGAATCGTTCATTTGTTTTCAGACAGACAATGTCACAACTGTGGCATACATCAATCATCAAGGAGGGACTCACAGTCCTCTGGCTATGAAAGAAGTATCTCGAATTTTGGTTTGGGCGGAATCCAGCTCCTGTCTAATCTCTGCGGTTCATATCCCAGGTATAGACAATTGGGAAGCGGATTATCTCAGTCGCCAAACGTTGCATCCGGGCGAATGGTCTCTTCACCCAGAGGTATTTCTTCAGATTGTTCAAATGTGGGAACTTCCAGAAATAGATCTGATGGCGTCTCACCTAAACAAGAAACTTCCCAGGTATCTGTCCAGATCCCGGGATCCTCAGGCGGAGGCAGTGGATGCATTATCACTTCCTTGGAAGTATCATCCTGCCTATATCTTTCCGCCTCTAGTTCTTCTTCCAAGAGTAATCTCCAAGATTCTGAAGGAATGCTCGTTTGTTCTGCTGGTAGCTCCGGCATGGCCTCACAGGTTTTGGTATGCGGATCTGGTCCGGATGGCCTCTTGCCAACCGTGGACTCTTCCGTTAAGACCAGACCTTCTGTCGCAAGGTCCTTTTTTCCATCAGGATCTGAAATCCTTAAATTTAAAGGTATGGAGATTGAACGCTTGATTCTTGGTCAAAGAGGTTTCTCTGACTCTGTGATTAATACTATGTTACAGGCGCGTAAATCTGTATCTAGAGAGATATATTATAGAGTCTGGAAGACTTATATTTCTTGGTGTCTTTCTCATCATTTTTCTTGGCATTCTTTTAGAATACCGAGAATTTTACAGTTTCTTCAGGATGGTTTAGATAAGGGTTTGTCCGCAAGTTCCTTGAAAGGTCAAATCTCTGCTCTTTCTGTTCTTTTTCACAGAAAGATTGCTATTCTTCCTGATATTCATTGTTTTGTACAAGCTTTGGTTTGTATAAAACCTGTCATTAAGTCAATTTCTCCTCCTTGGAGTTTGAATTTGGTTCTGGGGGCTCTTCAAGCTCCTCCGTTTGAACCTATGCATTCATTGGACATTAAATTACTTTCTTGGAAAGTTTTGTTCCTTTTGGCAATTTCTTCTGCCAGAAGAGTTTCTGAATTATCTGCTCTTTCTTGTGAGTCTCTTTTTCTGATTTTTCATCAGGATAAGGCGGTGTTGCGAACTTCTTTTGAATTTTTACCTAAAGTTGTGAATTCCAACAACATTAGTAGAGAAATTGTGGTTCCTTCATTATGTCCTAATCCTAAGAATTCTAAGGAGAAATCGTTGCATTCTTTGGATGTTGTTAGAGCTTTGAAATATTATGTTGAAGCTACTAAGTCTTTCCGAAAGACTTCTAGTCTATTTGTTATCTTTTCTGGTTCTAGAAAAGGCCAGAAAGCTTCTGCCGTTTCTTTGGCATCTTGGTTGAAATCTTTAATTCATCTTGCCTATGTTGAGTCGGGTAAAACTCCGCCTCAAAGGATTACAGCTCATTCTACTAGGTCAGTTTCTACTTCCTGGGCGTTTAGGAATGAAGCTTCGATTGATCAGATTTGCAAAGCAGCAACTTGGTCCTCTTTGCATACTTTTACTAAATTCTACCATTTTGATGTATTTTCTTCTTCTGAAGCAGTTTTTGGTAGAAAAGTACTTCAGGCAGTGGTTTCAGTTTGAATCTTCTGCTTATATTTTTCATTAAACTTTATTTTGGGTGTGGATTATTTTCAGCAGGAATTGGCTGTCTTTATTTTATCCCTCCCTCTCTAGTGACTCTTGTGTGGAAAGATCCACATCTTGGGTAATCATTATCCCATACGTCACTAGCTCATGGACTCTTGCTAATTACATGAAAGAAAACATAATTTATGTAAGAACTTCCCTGATAAATTCATTTCTTTCATATTAGCAAGAGTCCATGAGGCCCGCCCTTTTTTTGTGGTGGTTATGATTTTTGTATAAAGCACAATTATTCCAATTCCTTATTTTATATGCTTTCGCACTTTTTTATCACCCCACTTCTTGGCTATTCGTTAAACTGAATTGTGGGTGTGGTGAGGGGTGTATTTATAGGCATTTTGAGGTTTGGGAAACTTTGCCCCTCCTGGTAGGAATGTATATCCCATACGTCACTAGCTCATGGACTCTTGCTAATATGAAAGAAATGAATTTATCAGGTAAGTTCTTACATAAATTATGTTTTTTGCACTATAGCTTGAACAGAAATATGTGTTTAAACCTGCAAAATAGTTAAACACATAGTTAAAGTAATCTCTGTAACAGCAATGACCTTCCAATCCTGAGCTGAACACATATACTGCCCCATATCAGCTCATTGGCCATGTTCAATTAAGGACCGGTATTGCATAGTTCTGTTCAAGCAATAGCATAAAATCAAAATGTCTAGCTCATAATAACATTTTATTATTGTTAATTTCCTTTATGTCCGTTTAATGATTTAGATGGCACATCTGGTACTGGCCAGGAAATGTAAAATTATATGATACTGGCACTGCCAGATTTATACCACTAGATGGCATTTATGAATGTGTGATTGTTTGTGTGTTTGTGTAAAAGAGGCAGCAAAGCAGACTCTGTGTGTGTTAGGGTTGCCACCCAGATGGTATTTTACCAACACGCCGGTATTTTTAACCCCTTAACAACAATAAAGTACCCTGTATTTCGCTGGTCTTTGAAGGGATATGAAACCCAAATTTTGTATTTCGTGATTCAGGTAGAGCATGCTATTTTAAGCAACTTTCTAATTTGCTCCTATTATTCATTTTTCTTTGTTCTCTTGGTATCTTTGTTGGAAAAGCAGAAGATGGACTGCACTTGATGATTGGTGGCTACCCAGGGTGCGAATCATAAAAGAAAAAAATTGGGTTTCATATCCCTTTAAAGGTTTTTCAGGCCTTATAAGTGCGGGTTTTGCCACCAGGGGCAAGACCGCACTATTATGGTCTCCCTCCAGCAGGCGCATGCTATCATAAAATCTAAGATTAAATATAGAAATAAAGATGCTATAATAGTCAAATGTCTATGTAATTTGCTTATAAACCAATGATCATTTAAAATCAGTCCTAGAAGCTTAAGTTCCTGATTTTTGCAGCATAACTATTTATGCAAAGGTATGCTAATGAACATATCTGGTATTTTGTTACAGAAAAGGTGGCAATTTTAGAGTGTGTGTGTAAGCAGGAACATACTGTGTGTGAGTATGAGAGAGAGAGTGAGCAAGAGAAAAGTGTGTGTGTAAGCAGGAACATACTGTGTGTGAGTATGAGAGAGAGAGTGAGCAAGAGAAAAGTGTGTGTGTAAGCAGGAACATACTGTGTGTGAGTATGAGAGAGAGAGTGAGCAAGAGAAAAGTGTGTGTGTAAGCAGGAACATACTGTGTGTGAGTATGAGAGAGAGAGTGAGCAAGAGAAAAGTGTGTGTGTAAGCAGGAACATACTCTGTGTGTGTGCGTGTGTGTAAGCAGGAACATACTGTGTGTGTGTGTGTGTGTGTAAGCAGGAACATATTGTGTGTGAGTATGAGAGAGAGAGTGAGCAAGAGAAAAGTGTGTGTGTAAGCAGGAACATACTGTGTGTGTGTGTGCGTGTGTGTAAGCAGGAACATATTGAGTGTGTGCGTGTGTGTAAGCAGGAACATATTGTGTGTGTGTATGTAAGCAGGAACATATTGTGTGTGTGTGTGTGTGTGTAAGCAGGAACATACTGTGTGTGCGTGTGCGTGTGTGTAAGCAGGAACATATTGTGTGTGTGTGTGTGTGTGTAAGCAGGAACATACTGTGTGTGTGTGCGTGTGTGTAAGCAGGAACATATTGTGTGTGTGTGTGCGTGTGTGTAAGCAGGAACATATTGTGTGTGTGTGTGTAAGCAGGAACATACTGTGTGTGTGTGCGTGTGTGTAAGCAGGAACATATTGTGTGTGTGCGTGTGTGTAAGCAGGAACATACTGTGTGTGTGTGTGCGTGTGTGTAAGCAGGAACATATTGTGTGTGTAAGCAGGAACATACTCTGTGTGTGTGTGCGTGTGTGTAAGCAAGAACATATTGTGTGTGTGTAAGCAGGAACATACTCTGTGTGTGTGTGTGTGCGTGTGTGTAAGCAGGAACATATTGTGTGTGTGTGTGCGTGTGTGTAAGCAGGAACATATTGTGTGTGTGTGTGTAAGCAGGAACATACTCTGTGTGTGTGTGTGTGTGTAAGCAGCAACATGTGTGTGTGTATGACAACATGTGTGTATGTGTGAGAGAGAGAGAGACAGAGAGAGCAAGAGCAGACTGTGTGTGTGTGTATGAGAGAGAGAGAGAGAGCGCAAGAGCAGGCTGTGTGTGTGTATGAGAGAGAGAGAGAGAGCGCAAGAGCAGGCTGTGTGTGTGTCTGTGTATGTGAGAGAGAGCAAGAGCAGACTGTGTGTATGTGTGACAGTGAGAGAGAGCGAGCAAGAGCAGGATGTGTGTGTGTCTGTGTGTGTGTGTGTCTGTGTATGTGAGAGCAAGAGCAGACTGTGTGTGTATGTGTCAATGGGGCATATTTATCATGCGCCGTATGGAGCTTGAAGCCCTGTGTTTCTGGCGACCAATACGATCGGGTTGATTGACACCCCCTGCTGGCGGCTGATTGGCCGCGAATCTGCAGCGGGCGGCGTTGCACCAGCAGTTCACCAGAACTGCTGGTGCAATGATAAATGCTGACAGCGTATGCTGTCGGTATTTATCGATGTGCGGCGGACATGATCCGCAATATCGGATCATGTCCGCTCACACGTTAATAAATAGGCCCCTGTGTGTGAGAGAGAGCAAGAGCAGACTGTGTGTGTGTCTGTGTCTGTGTGTGAGGTAGAGAGAGCAAGAGCAGACTGTGTGTGTTTCTGTGTGTGTGTGAGAGAGCAAGAGCAGACTGTGTGTGTGTGTGTGTGTGTCTGTGTGTGTGTGTGAGAGAGCAAGAGCAGACTGTGTGTGTGAGAGAGAGCAAGAGCAGACTGTGTGTGTGTGTGTGTGTGTGTGTCTGTGTGTGTGTGAGAGAGCAAAAGCAGACTGTGTGTGTGAGAGAGAGCAAGAGCAGACTGTGTGTGTGTGAGAGAGCAAGAGCAGACTGTGTGTGTGAGAGAGAGCAAGAGCAGACTGTGTGTGTGAGAGAGAGCAAAAGCAGACTGTGTGTGTGAGAGAGAGCAAGAGCAGACTGTGTGTGTGAGAGAGAGCAAGAGCAGACTGTGTGTGTGAGAGAGAGCAAGAGCAGACTGTGTGTGTGTGTGTGTCTGTGTGTGTGTGAGAGAGCAAAAGCAGACTGTGTGTGTGAGAGAGAGCAAGAGCAGACTGTGTGTGTGTGAGAGAGCAAGAGCAGACTGTGTGTATATGTCTGTGTGTGTGTGTGTATGTGAGAGAGAGAGAGCGAGCGAGCAAGAGCAAACTGTGTCTGTGTGTGTGAGAGAGAGCAAGAGCAGACTATGGGGCCTATTTATTATGTGTCTGTCCGACATGATCCGATCAGCGGATGATGTCCAACAGACATCGCTGAATGTGGAGAGTAATACGCTCTCCGCATTCAGCATTGCACCAGCAGCTCTTGTGAACTGCTGGTGCAACGCTGCCCCCTGCAGATTCGCCAGCAGGGGTGTTAATCAACCCGATCGTATTCAATTTGGTTGAATTGCAGTGATGTCTGTCTGCCTCCTCAGAGCAGGCGGACAGGTTATGGAGCAATGGTCTTTAGACCGCTGCTTCATAACTGGTGTTTCTGGCGAGCCTGAAGGCTCGCCAGAAACACGAGCCCTCAAGCTCCATACAGAGCTTGATAAATGGGCTCCTGTGTGTGTGTGAGAGAGAGCAAGAGCAGACTGTGTATGTGTCTGCGTGTGTGAGAGAGAGCAATAGCAGACTGTGTGTTTATGTGCGTGAGAGAGAGAGAGAGCAAGAGCAGATTGTGTGTGTGTGTCTGTGTATGTGAGAGAGAGCAAGAGCAGACTGTGTGTGTCTGTGTGTGAGAGAGAGAGCAAGAGCAGACTGTGTGTGTGTCTGTGT
Source organism: Bombina bombina (assembly GCF_027579735.1). Taxonomy (NCBI): domain Eukaryota; kingdom Metazoa; phylum Chordata; class Amphibia; order Anura; family Bombinatoridae; genus Bombina; species Bombina bombina. The sequence continues at coordinate 209,605,137 of NC_069507.1, forward strand.
GTGTGTGAGAGAGAGCAAGAGTAGACTGTGTGTGTGTGTGTGTCTGTGTGTGTGTGAGAGAGAGCAAGAGCAGACTGTGTGTGTCTGTGTGTGAGAGAGAGAGCAAGAGCAGACTGTGTGTGTGTCTGTGTGTGTGAGAGAGAGCAAGAGTAGACTGTGTTTGTATGTGAGAGAGAGCAAGAGTAGACTGTGTCTATGTGTCTGTGTGTGAGAGAGAGCAAGAGCAGACTATGTGTGTGTTTGTGTGTGTGAGAGAGAGCAAGAGCAGACTGTGTCTATGTGTCTGTCTGTGTGTGAGAGAGAGCAAGAGCAGACTGTGTGTGTGTCTGTGTGTGTGTGTGAGAGAGTGCAAGAGCAGACTATGTGTGTGTTTGTGTGTGTGAGAGAGTGCAAAAGCAGACTATGTGTGTGTTTGTGTGTGTGAGAGAGAGCAAGAGCAGACTATGTGTGTGTTTGTGTGTGTGAGAGAGAGCAAGAGCAGACTATGTGTGTGTTTGTGTGTGTGAGAGAGAGAGAGCAAGAGCAGACTGTGTCTATGTGTCTGTCTGTGTGTGAGAGAGAGCAAGAGCAGACTGTGGGGCCTATCTATCAAGCTCCGAATGGAGCTTGATGGCCTGTATTTCTGGCGAGTCTTCAGACTCACCAGAAACAGCAGTTATGAAGCAGCGGTCTAAAGACCGCATCTCCATAACCCTGTCCGCCTGCTCTGAGCAGGTGGACAGAGATCGCCGCAATTCAACCCGATCGAATACGATCGGGTTGATTGACACCTCCCTGCTGGTGGCCGATTGGCCGCGAGTCAGCAGGGGGCGGCGTTGCACCAGCAGCTCTTGTAAGCTGCTGGTGCAATGCTGAATACGGAGAGCGTATTGCTCTCCGCATTCAGCGATGTCTTGCGGACCTGATCCGCACTGTCGGATCAGGTCCGCAAGACCTTTCATAAATAGAGGCCTGTGTGTGTGTGAGAGAGAGAAAGAGTAGACTGTGTGTGTATGTGAGAGAGAGCAAGAGTAGACTGTGTCTATGTGTCTGTCTGTGTGTGAGAGGGAGCAAGAGCAGACTGTGTGTGTGTCTGTGTCTGTGTGAGAGAGAGCAAGAGTAGACTGTGTGTGTGAGAGAGAGAGAGCAAGAGCAGACTGTAAGTGTGTGTGTGTGTGAGAGAGAGAGAGAGAGAGCAAGAGCAGCCTGTGTGTGTGTGTGAGAGAGAGAGCAAGAGCAGACTGTCTGTGTGTCTGTGTGTGTAGAGTGTTTGTATGTGCTTGTGTGAGAGCAGAAGCCGATTGCTGTGTGTGTGTGTGAGAGAGAGAGCAAGAGCAGCCTGTGTGTGTGTGAGAGAGAGAGAGCAAGAGCAGACTGTCTGTGTGTCTGTGTGTGTGTGTAGAGTGTTTGTATGTGCTTGTGTGAGAGCAGAAGCCGATTGCTGTGTGTGAGTGAGAGAGAGAGCAAGAGCAAACTCTGTGTGTCTGTGTGTGTAAGAGAGAGCAAGAGCAGCCTGTGTGTATGTGTGTGAGAGAGAGAGAGCAAGAGCAGCCTGTGTGTGTGTGTGTGTGTGTGAGAGAGAGAGCAAGAGCAGACTGTCTGTGTGTGTGTAGAGTGTTTGTATGTGTTTGTGTGAGAGCAGAAGCAGATTGCTGTGTGTATGTATGTATGCAGGATGTTTATGTGTGTATTTATGAATTGCTGATACCTCTGGATTGGCATTATTATTATTATCAGGTATTTGAATAGCGCTAACAGGTTCCGCAGCACTATGAACATAGGTGGTATATAAAAGCAATTACAGGAATCAAATGGGTAGAGGGTCCTGACAAGAGTGGCACTGTTTTAGTTGGCTCTTATGAAGGTGGACTACAAATAGCTGGGCTCATAGACTTACATGCTATGGGGTTTAAGGGGATAGCAGTGGAGATAGGAAGGTTAGTGTAGGTTGTATGCATCCCTGAATAGTAGAGTCTTCAGGGAGCACTTAAAGCTTTTATAACTAGGGAAGAGTCATGTGGAGCGAGGCAGAGAGTTCCATAAGATGGGAGTCAGTCTGGAGAAATCTTGTAAACGGGAATGTGAGGAGGTAACAAGAGAGGAGGTGAGAAAGAGATCATGAGCGGAGCGAAGGGGTCGTGAGGGAGAGTATCTGGAGACAAGGTCTGTGATGTAGGGGGGAGCAATGCAATTGAGGGCTTTATGTGTCAGAGTGAGACTTTTGTGTTTTATCCTGGAGGCAAGAGGAAGCCAGTGAAGAGATTGGCAGAGAGGTGCGTCAGATAAAGAGCGACGTTTAAGGAAGATGAGCTTGGCAGAGGCATTCATTATGGATTGAAAAGGAGCTTGGCGGCAGCTAGGGAGCCCAGAGAGGATGGAGTTGCAGTAGTCGAGGCGAGAAAGGATGAGAGAGTGGATTAAAGTCTTAGTTGTGTCTTGTGTAAGGAAATGTCTGATTTTAGCGATGTTTTTAAGGTATAAGCGGCAGGCTTTAGCCAAGGACTGAATATGAGGAGTGGAAGAAAGATCTGAGTCAAGTGTGACCATTGGCATGCTGCACTTCCTGTATTTTATCCATCCAAGCTGCAAAACATTTCATAAAGAGAAAGCAGCTGCATTACTATTTCATAACAAATTCCTTTGTTTAAGAAAGAATGAAGGCAATGGTAAGGAGTCTTGTGATTTTGGATTAATTTCTAGCTGTTAATAAACCTTATAAAAAGATTGTGAAAAGAATTTACTGAATTTAATAAAAAGTTTCTCATAAAACATAGTATGCTCCATATTCACTTAAAGGGACAGTCTAGGCCAAAATAAACTTTCATGATTCAGATAGAGCATGTAATTTTAAACAATTTTCCAATTTACTTTTATCACCAATTTTGCTTTGTTCTCTTGGTATTCTTAGTTGAAAGCTTAATCTAGGAGGTTCATATGCTAATTTCTTAGACCTTGAGACCACTAGAGGGTGTTAGTTCACGTATTTCATATAGATAACACTGTGCTCGTGCACGAGAAGTTATCTGGGAGCAGGCACTGATTGGCTAGACTGCAAGTCTGTCAAAAGAACTGAAAAAAGGGGCAGTTTGCAGAGGCTTAGATACAAGATATTCACAGAGGTTAAAAGTATATTATTATAAATGTGTTAGTTATGCAAAACTGGGAAATGGGTAATAAAGGGATTATCTATCTTTTAAAACAATGAAAACTCTGGTGTAGTCTGTCCCTTTAAGCCTCCCGTTTTTATTTTTAATAAACATTTACAGATCTCCTCTATTATGAAATAAAAAGTGTGTATATAGTAGTACACTGTTTTATGAACTCTTAGAATAAATGTTTCTTGCATTTCTCTCACAATAATTTGAAGACATACAGAGTTACAGCAAGGAGGGTTCTTCACATAACAGCATTAACACATAAAGCCTTATGCACTAAAATGTGGGTCTTTGTGGTGAATGGGCAGCGGACACTGTATATTTACTGCCCATATATACTATTGTGCAATGACTTCCTTGTACAGTGCTGCCACCTGCTCCTGAGCACCTGTCAGTTAGGGTATTTTATCTCTGCCCCCTCAGAGGTGGTAGAAAAGGTAAGACTCTGTGGTCTTATGGCTGCTGCTACTTAAATTGTGGAAAGCAGGCTCACATGAGCGAGTCAGCAGGCTCAAAAACAGCATCTGCTGCTTACAGGGCCACCACTAGAAATGTTGGGGCCCCTGACTTAACCATTGATCAGCCCCCCCCCCCCCCTTTGACATGTGCAATTTTTGACCAAGTGATTAAAACGTACATGCACTTTATTCTTAATTGAAGTCAAACTTGGAAATGTAAAAGTAGTAACACACAAACACAGAAACATACACTCACACATAAGGATTCACATATAGACACTCTAGCAGACACGCAAAGAAACACACTCAGACACTGACACCCAAACAGACACTCAGCACTTGTTTACATTGACCTTACAAGTAATGAGGTAAACTACAGTTTTATCAAAAAAAGGAGATTTACAAAACAAAATATGGAATGCTGATTATCTTTTTGTCAAGGAAGATGCCAACTAAATAATGACAACAGCATACAGTGACTGAAAGGAAGGGCCCTGAACTGCCTAAACAATAATTGAAAGGTTAAATGGTGGATTAGTGACTTCCGGAAAGGTCTCATTAGTCTCAAAGTCTGTAGAAAGTTGTAAATAATCAGTAGTAAGGTCAAAATGTCCTAAAAAGGAACAGACAATGGACACACACATAAACTCAAACACAAACTTGCACATACACCCAAGGAAACACCGTCAGAGAGAGCCTCAGAAAACACACAAAGACATACACACTCACAGATACAGAGAGACAACCACATAAAACACACAAAGATATACACACACTCTCACAGAGACACCCACCGAAAATGCACAGACATACACACCCACAGAAAACACACAGACATACGCACACACCCTCACAGAGACATCCACAGAAAACACACAAAGACATACACACCCACCCTCACAGAGGCATCCAGAGAAAATACAAAAAGACAAACATACACACACCCTCACAGAGACACCCATAGAAAAAGCACAAAGACATATGCACACACCCTCACAGACATCCACAGAAAATGCACAAAGACATACACCCACCCCCACAGAGAGACCCACAGAAAAAAATACATACACACTCATAGAGACACAAACAAAAGCACAAAGACATAAACACAGACACCTACAGAAACACACACGAGGTAAAATTTCTGTACATTGCATTCCCTAAATCAACAGTGTGTGACATGCATGATAAAAAATAAAATTGCAGAAATTAAGAGATCACTTTTTAAAGAATCATGTTTGTAAAAGTGCAAACAAAAATAATTCTGTGAATTATAAAATTGTACATTAATGATCTGGGTAGATGGCTAGATGAAGAAAAGTACTTTTGAAAGGTTGACATATGTTTGGCGTTTTCCCCGAACCAAGAGCACCACTTACAATATGGTGTACAAATGTTCCCATCTGTCAGCTGTACTTATGGATTTTGAAAATGCTGTACTTCTATATGGTCTTGGTGGAACCATAAGCTGTGGTGTCATACAATTTGATCTGGTTAAATGCGGGATTTAGGCTTGTTTGTATGTATTTCAAAATTAAGTCAGCTATAGTATAAACTGAACAGTGTTAAGTTAACCTGTTTAATTTCAAACACTGAGCTATCTTAGTCTGAGAGTATAACATTTTATGCAGATGTAAAAATCTTAGATAAAATGCCTCCTTGCATCTGGAAAGTCCTTGCATAAAGGGTCAATAAACTAGAATGTAATTAAAATATATAGTAATAAAAAAAACTCATATCTGCCAAAAGGGCACCTACCATTTGTGTATTGAGGAGGAAACATTTCTGCATGGCTTTAAATATAGAATTTCTACAGCATTGTTAAATAATCATAAATACACTGCTGCATATTGCTACTACAACTACTACCACACTGAAGTTACAATCTGAAATTGCACAAAGAAATAAAAAAACATTTACTAAATAAGTCCTACCTCCTCTGCAAATGAAAGTGATCTGCCGTCTGACTCAGGCACACACTGTACAAACTTAAGTGCCAAGTCTGTCGCACACTGTGCATAGTGGTTTAGTGCACACTCAGAAATTCTCTCAAATGCTAATGATTTACTACTTGTAATAACATTTCCCATGCTCAATAGCAATCTGCTGTAGTACCCTCTGGTGGCTGCCAATTTTTTTTTTAAATAAATAAGCTGTTGTTGCCTCATGGGCCCCCCCTGGCCCATTGGGCCCCTGACAGGAGTCACCCCCTGATGGCGGCCCTGGCTGCTTAGTACATTAAGCCCAGAGGGATTTAAATTCCTCACCAGGTGGTTTATATACCTTATATCTAGTAGATACATACAGGTGCAGATTCTGTGTTTGCTACTTAGGATATACTACTCTATATTTTTTATTTATTTTTTTTGTGCACTTTCTCCTGAATTTCATTTGGATTTTTGCTCCATCAATTTTTTTGGAACAGCATACTTGAAAGAGTTTATTTTGTGAAAAAAATCATACAAAGATGCTTATTTTTATTTCTATGCAGTGCTGGAACCACAATGGTACTTTTAATAAATGACATATTTATAATTAAATACATGCATTGTATGAATGTTATGAAGAAATTCCAAGATTTTTATTTTGCTTATTAAAATTATCATCTATAATGAACATTCAGTACCTAAGAATTGCCCTTTGTGTACTGAGAAAGAGAGATACGGATGTCTTGAGAACAATATGTTGTGATTTTAGTGAGCAAAACAAAATATTTAAAATGAAAAAATCAACCTAAAGAGACCATTTCACATTAATGTAATACTCTGCAGCTTGTGTAACAAGTAGATGAAAACACATTGGGCTAGAATACAAGTGGAGCTCTAACTGAGCTCACTTTAAATCAATAGCGCTCCTCTTGCGCTGGTATTACAATTAGAAAGTAAAATGTGCGCAAGTGAAAGACTAACATCTGGGGATCAATTCATTTTTCCCCATAGACTTCAATGGGGCACACTACAAAAGCCTCATCTGGCTTTTGCTCATGAGCTAAACTGAAGGTGCGCTAGGACAACTTTGCTAAAGCTGAAGGTGCATTAAAGGGATAGTAAAGTCCAAATTAAACTTTCATGATTCAGATAGGGCATGTAATTTTACACAACTTTCTAATTTATTTTTATCATCAAATTTTCTTTGTTCTCTTAGTATTCATAGTTAAAATCTAAACCTAGGTAGGCTCATATGCTAATTTCTTAGCCCTTGAAGGCTGCCTCTTATCTGAATGCATTTGACAGTTTTTCACAGCTAGAGGGCGTTAGTTCATGTGTCGAAAAGGAGAAACCCAATGGGTTAGGGGGTGGGGATGTTGTTGTTATACTGTTGCTATGAGTTGTTACCATGGTGGCCAACAGATTGAGGCCACAGCACACAGCTGATATCTATCAACAATTTACCAATGAGTATGTGTTTAACCTTTTAAATAGCAAGTGTATTTTTTACTTTTTGTATAATAGCCTGAGGAAACAGCCCTGCTGAGGCTGAGAAACGCGTTGCTTTTAAATAAAGAATTGTTTTTATTATATACACTTGCTGCTGTTTGGATTCTGTTATTCCACATATGGTGGATTGGAGTGAAACTGGTTTTGCACTAGAGAACAGTCTGCTGGGCGGCTAAGAAGTCCTGGCCTGCTTGTATTGCACCTGGAGGTGCTTTCCATGCTGTAAGTGTGACCTAATCATTACACTCTGCCTATTTCAAACTGTACTAGGCTATGGTAGTTCCTTTTTCTTCACTCAGGAATTGTCTGTGAGGGTGCTGGAAGTATTTTTTTCTTGTGCAGCTACCTGCCTCATTTCAGTGAGCTGGACTACTGTGAAGTTCCAGCCTACCTTGCTAGCACCATTGGGTGCATTACACTTGTAAGTAGCCATTTGACACATTTATATTATCACATGTTATGGTGGTACTAGGCCATTTTGGCGCCTCTGTTTTTCTCCTTTTCCAGATTACTTTCACCATCAGGATTTGATATCCTCTGATGGAGTGCCTCCTTACAACAGGATTGATTATGGACTTATGTTTTATTTTGGTTTAGTAGGTTTCACACTGTGTGCATTTGGTGTATATCATATTTGTTTGGAAGCGCCCCCTACATGAGCTTTCTTTTCTCTCAGATAATTTTTTTCCTTTTTCTCTGTTAGTTCATGTGTTTCATATAAATAACATTGTGCTCATGCACATGGAGTTAAGAGTCAGCACTAATTACCTGAAATGCAAGTCTGTCAAAAGATCTGAGATAAGGAGGCAGTCTGAAGAATCTTGGATACAAGGTAATTACAGCAGTAAAAAGTATATTTCTATAACAGTGTTGGTTATGCGAAGTTGGGGAATGGTAATTATCTATATTTTTTTATATTATCTAACATTTTTGGTGTTTACTATCCCTTTAAGAAATACTTGAAATACTTTAGTTTTTCACTTAGAAGTAAAAAATATAAATATATGTATACACACATCTGAGCCTTTCCCAGTCAAACACCTTGAGATTTGGGTGTAATACTTTATTTTAATATGTTTTACTTGCTTTGTTAAACTTTTATTGTAGCCCTAGCATTTTACTTCATGTCTCAAGTTGTGCTAACCTTTTTAGCTCTGTAATGTATTCTGCGCAACTCATAGCTTGTAATATGAGCGATGTTTAGTGCGATCACACTATCCATTAAAAGCATAGGGCACGCTCAAGAGATCTTGGCCGTGCTAAACATTCTCTGGTTATCCTTCTTTTACCATGTACTTGTAATACTAGATTGTGCACTAATCCTAGCACAGTCCAGCGATATTGACAGCTCACCCTGTGCTATCAGTAGTGCTCCATTTGTAATCTAGGCTATATGGAAAACAAATGTTATAGTTGTGTCCATTTAATGGTGATTTTCCTGCAAATTAGCAACACCCTGCTATTGTCAATTTCAGATGCTACATTATTAAGTTAGAAAATAGGCCAAAACAGCTTAGGCTAATAAAGCAGGTCAGTATGCTAATGGACACAGGGTGGGTTAATTGTTGTTGGGTAGGACTAAGGGTGCTAATATAGTGTGGGTTTGTTAATGTATTACAAGAGAGTAACTTATGTGATATGTGGAAGGGTCAGAGATCCTATCTTATAAAGGGACTTGTAGACTGCTGCAAGAGTGTTGTAGTTAGTCTGTGTGATCTTAGATGTAACATAACCATTTAGAAAATCCCTAGAGCAGCTGACAAATGAATAAGCCAAATGTTATTTCAGTTTTCATTGTGCGTGGGTGGCCACTATTTTTCATATGCACTTATACTAAAAGGTATATCACATGACCTGTGCAGTATCTATTCTGAGAATACATTACAGGTGGGGGGATACTATAATTTTCTGACACAGAAATACAAAACTAACTTTCATTTTTCAGATAGAACATGAAATTTTAAACAACTTTCAATTGTATTTCTTTTATCTAATCTGCTTTGTTCCCTTTACTTCCTTTGTTGAAAAGCATACCTAGATAATCTCAGAGGCAGCAATGCACTACTGTGGCTGCACATTTTTGCCTCTTGGAAAATGTTTAAAAAGTTTTTGCTCTATCTGAATCATGAAAGAAACAAAATTGGGTTTTATGTCCCTTTAACACTGATACCTATTTTTTTAAATTGATCCTTCATGCAGGATACCCACAACATCAAATTTCCCAAGTATTCTGAATATAAAATCTAAAATTAAAATATTGAGAGACTTCCGGTGGACGGGACTTGTGAGTGGAAGCAACTATACGGAGCTCCGACTTCAGACTCAAGTAAATCTCCCTGAAGAGCCCTAAAACTCACCCCCAGCTGAGAATCCTTGCAGGGAACACCACCCTGTCGGACCAGGCATCGGCTGAGAGCGCAACTATCTTCTCACCATCGGGTAAACTAGACTGGAGCAAGATACGCACCAGGCGAGGGGCGGCCTAGCGAGGAAAAAGTGTACAATGCCCTAACAGCCTGTGGCGTCGCGGCAAATATAGCAAGTGCTGGTGAGGTCTAACTCTTCCCACGACTACATAACACTAGACCCGCTAAAACAGGGGTAGGCAGACTTTAATAAGGCAAGGGCTACCTCTAATTTTATTCCAAATGACTAAAAAAAAACACACCAGTCTTGATAATAATAATTACAATAATGTATTTATTAAAAAACCACAAAGAATAGTCCAGCGCACACTGTATTATTGCTACAAATAGGAGCTGCTAGCAGAAAATGTTATTTTTGCCACAAATAGGACCTGCTTGCTGAACATTGTATTTGTGCCACAAATAAGACCTGCTGGCTGCAAATTGTATTTTTGCTACAAATAGGACCTGCTGGCTGCAAATTGTATTTTTGCTACAAATAGGACCTGCTGGCTGCAAATTGTATTTTTGCTACAAATAGGACCTGCTGGCTGCAAATTGTATTTTTGCTACAAATAGGACCTGCTGGCTGCAAATTGTATTTTTGCTACAAATAGGACCTGCTGGCTGCAAATTGTATTTTTGCTACAAATAGGACCTGCTGGCTGCAAATTGTATTTTTGCTACAAATAGGACCTGCTGGCTGCAAATTGTATTTTTGCTACAAATAGGAGCTGCTGGCTGCAAATTGTATTTTTGCCACAAATAGGACCTGCTGACTGAAAATTTAATTTTTTTCGACAAATAGGACCTTCTGGCTGAAAATTAAATTTTTGCCACAAATAGGACCTGCTGGCTGAAAATTGTATTTTTGACACAAAAAATCTTTAAAAAACAGCCTCGCTCTGTCTATACTTACTACGAGAGCTCTCTCTTTACGTCACTCTGGGACCATCAAGCTAACTTATCTGTCTACTGCGCCTGTGTATGATAAGTAGTCTCACAATCAAGACAGCTCGAGACTCATTCTACAAAGTAATTTTATTGGCTGGAGGCTATGTCAGGTTGATTAGGAGGCATGTCTTGTAACCAAAGCTGGGGCAGCGAGTTCAGCTACAGCTGCATTGCGCATGCTGTAGAACAGTGCCCCTACCGCCGTCATAGATTCTAGATTCTGAGTAAAGAGCCTCACCACCGTAGATGTGTGAGAAATCTTTCTCTTATTATGCAGACTTTTGAAATCTTGTGGTCCACTGGTAGACCGTGATACCCATCTTGCCCACCCCTGCGCTAAAACAACACCCTTACGGGACACTTAGTGTCACTCATCCACCCTTTGACGGCCAGTATAACAGGCAGCCAAGTTCCAGAACAATAACCAAACTTTGGCTAATAACCAGTTGCAGGGACAATGTTGCAGTACTAAAACACGACTTTACTCGGGAACTCACACTTCTTACTAGTGTCAGCAGAGACACTAACGCTAAGAAAAATTGCAGCATTTGTTCTCATCCCCCCCGCTATACAACTTGAAATAAACACAAGTAACCTGACAACACGTCAGAGGCAATCACAACCTCTAAGAAAGCACAGTCACATATTTGAGACACATAGTCTGATTTCATCTGCAGGGCAAAAGAGGCCCACATAACAGCGCTACGCAAGTTAAAGCCTGAACTGTCAGGCCCCAGGCAGCATGCCTGCAGAAAGGAAACATAGAACAATGATGGGTTAGTAGACCACGGCTCACGCCCCTCAAGCACCCAACGCAAGCTGAGCACGGATCTAGTCCTCAAAGACATGCTACCTGTTGCAGCTTGAATCCCAAGTCACTCCAGAACCTCCTAATTCCTCGGCTCCCTCACACTTCACACCAACTAGCTTAATGCGTCAGAGCACTCAACATTGGGGAAAGCTACACAGTGACAACCTCCAATTGTCTCCAAAAACCAAACACAGGTTTAAATTCTTACCACAGACTTTCCTACCACCTAGATCTCTGGTTTCGCCTAGCTGTATGAACAAATATTACGACTCTTACACCAAGACCACTGCGACCATGTCGAACAGACATAAGCAAGCTGAAAGAAAGAACAAGCAACACCCGGAGACACAACCAGTGGTTGAAGTGGCAGCAGATGGGTTTGATCCCTATATACAGGACACCCATCCAATTGTTTCAGAAATCTCAGCCCTATTTCTCCCCAAAATAGAGCAACTTCAGACAGGCATGACAGCAGAAGTAAAGACCTTCAATACTAGACTCACGCAAGTGGAACAAAGGGTCTCTGAAAGTGAATCCCAAAAAAGAGAAACATCCTCCAACATCCCACAGCTTCAGCAACTGTCAGGGCGTTTTCCCTCTTTTGTTTGCCATGTGCTGCTGGCAGCCATTTTACTCACCTCTCTTGCTGACTTGGTGCATTCTGTGTGATGCTGCTCATTTCCTGCACTTCCTTTTATGGCCAGACTGGTGTTCATCATCACTGTGAGACAGGATGCAGTCTCAGAATTGTTATGTCATCACTTATTATTTAAAGGGCCTCTGTTCATTACGCTTTGCCCTTGCATTGTCTCAGACCTGTTTGTGAGAGCTCCTGTTTATTACCTGGCTGTCTGACGTCCCTCCTGGTTCCTGATCCCTGGCTTGTTCCTGACTCTGCTGTTCTCCTTGTTCCTGATTCCGGCTCATCTGACTACTCGCTTTGGCTCCTGACTCGGCACGTCTGACTATTCGCTTTGGCTCCTGACTCGGCTCGTCTGACTACCAGCTCTGGTTTTGATTCCTGGCTTATTATTTGTTTTGTGGACTTTTTATTATTTTTTGCTATTAATAAAGGTGTGATTATTTTTGCACTTTTCGTCTCTGTCTGATTCCTGGCACCCTGACATTGCGCAAGGGCCAAGAATCCTGATGGTGCTAATAATCCACCTTTAACTGCCATAATTTCCAGGATGGATGAACAAGATCACCTCTTGGATCAATTTGCACTAGCCCTGCAAACCCTGCTGACTCGCACTGCACATTTGGACCAAAGTGTCCCGCAAGTTATGGCTGCTCCTCCGGTTCTGCACCTCTACCTCAGCGATATGGAGGCGATCCTAATCAGTGCAGAGGGTTTTTGAACCAGGTGGGCATTTACTTTGAGATTTTGCCTCAGGCGTTTCCCTCTGACAGAGCTAAGGTGGGATTTCTCATCTCGTTACTCTCTGACACAGCTCTTGTCTGGGCTAATCCCTTGTGGGAGACTAATAAACCTGTGATTTCAAATTACCCTGAATTTGTGGCCTCCTTTCGAAGGGTGTTTGATGTTCCAGCTCGCTCCTTTTCTGCTGCTAAACTACTCATGTCCATTCAGCAAGGTACAAGATCTGTTGCTCAGTATGCCATTGAGTTTCGTACACTTGTTGCAGAGGTAGGTTGGAACAATGAAGCCCTTGTTGCCGCCTTCTTTCATGGGCTCTCTGATGCAATTAAAGACGAAGTTGTTGCCAGAGATTTACCAGAGGATCTCGAGGCATTGGTGTCTTTTTTGATCCTAATTGACATCAGACTCAGAGAGAGTCCCTCTTTCAAGGAGCGCTTGCAGAAGCCTCCTGTTCCATTGTCTCCTACGTGTTTGTTCCCACCCATGCCTCCCTCTCCTCCCATGCCTCCTGGTCACGGGTCACCAGGTACTGCTGAGCCTATGCAGTTGGGATTCACGCGTCTCTCCGTGGCACAGAGGGCCTTTAGGAGGAGGGAGGGGCTCTGCCTCTATTGTGGGTTACAGGGCAATCTTTTGAAGTCTTGTCCTACACGACCAGGAAACGCTCACACCTAAGGTCCTGTTGGGGGTAGACCTTGGGTGGTTTATCCTCGTCCCCGGAACCACTAAAGGAGAAACCTTTGGTCACGGTTGTCCTTTCCTGGGTGGACTCCTCCATAGTCACCCAGGCTCTTGTTGACTCCAGTGCTGCGGGCTATTTCATTGACAGTGCTTTTGTATCAAAGCACTCCATTTCTGTTTTGCCTCAGTCCGTTCTGCTTGCTATTGAGGCCATTGAAGGCAGGCCCCTTCAGCCTGCACTCATTACTCACAAAACTGCTCTGTTATCCTTGGCTGTTGGGGCTCTCCATTTTGAAACCCTCTAGTTCCAGGTTATAAACTCTCCGCATTTTCTGGTTGTTCTGGGTTATCCCTGGCTCCAAAAGCACAATCCCAGTCTCGACTGGCGCAGGTCCGAAATTTTGTCGTGGTCTCTGCAATGTATTTCCACTTGTCTTCGGAAACCAGTTAAAGTCTTGTGTACTTCTTTGGTATCTCAATTGCCAGCGGAGTACCGAGAGTTCCTAGACTTTTTTGACAAGGTGCGTGCCGGTACCTTGCCTCCTCACCGGTCTTACGATTGTGCCATAGACCTGAAACCCGGAGCCTTTCCTCCTCAGGGCTGGGTTTACCCTCTGTCTGTTGCAGAGAATTGTGCTATGGAGGAGTATGTTGCCGATGCTCTGTCACGGGAGATCATCCGCAAATCCTGCTCTCCAGCAGGGGATGACTTCTTCTTTGTGAAGAAAAAGGGTGGTGAGTTAAGACCATGCATCGATTATAGGAGTCTTAATCGTCTTACCATTAAGAATTCTTACCCTATTCCACTCATTACGGAACTCTTTGACCGCGTCAAGGGAGCTACAGTCTTTACTAAACTTGATTTGAGAGGAGCGTACAATCTCGTTAGGAGGGTCACGAATGGAAAACAGCATTTAACACCAGGAGCGGGCATTATGAGTATCTTGTAATGCCCTTTGGCCTATGTAATGCTCCTGCTGTTTTCCAGGAATTTATTAATGATGTCCTACGAGATATGTTGCAACATTGTGTTGTGGTGTACTTAGACGACATCCTCATACACTCACCCACACTTGAGGCTCATCGTTCTGATGTTACACTGGTTCTTCAGAGACTATGTGAGAATGGCCTGTTTTATAAACTCGAGAAATGTGAGTTCCATCAGACTCAAGTAACCTTCCTAGGTTATGTTATCTCCGTTGCAGGGTTCTCCATGGATCCTGACAAGTTATCTACAGTTCTGCAGTGGCAGAACGTTTTTTGGGGTTCGCCAATTACTATAGAAAGTTTATTAAAAAACAAACCTATCACAGACATGACCTGTAAAGAGACTGATCCACTCCATTGGTCACCTACTGCCATTAAGGCTTTGGATAGTCTTAAAACTGCCTTTGCTGCCGCTCCAGTTCTGGCTCATCCTAACCCTGTCCTGCCTTTCGTTCTTGAGGTCGATGCGTCTGAGACTGGAGTAGGTGCCCTCGTCTCAACGTCCTACGCCTGACGGTTCCTTGCATCCTTGTGGTTTCTTTTCTAAGAAATTGTCTCCAGCAGAGTGCAATTATGAAATTGGCGACAGGGAATTACTGGCCATAATTTTGGCACTCAAGGAATGGAGGCATCTTCTCGAGGGTACTAGCGTGCCTGTGCTCATTCTTACTGACCACAAGAATTTAACTTATCTATCTGAAGCAGAACGTTTGTTGCCCTGACAGGCCAGATGGTCTCCTACCTGCCTGGTAGTAAGAATGTTAGGGCTGATGCCCTCTCTCAACAATTTTCGCCTCTGTCCAAGGAGGAGTCTGTACCTACTCCAGTTATAACTCCTGACCATATTTTGGCTACCATACATACTAATTTGACTTCTCCCTTGGGGGAGGAGATCCTGGCTGCACAAACCAATGCACCTCCTGAGAAACCTAGTGGTAAGTGTTTTGTTCCTGAGAATCTTCGAACTAAACTTTTGCACAGTTACCACTATCCTAAAGCCGCAGGTCACCCAGGCAAGAACCAAATGATTTGGTCTGTCACTCGACAATTCTGGTGGCCAGGTCTTCGTTCTGATGTTGTTGCGTATGTTGCCTCCTGCTCAGTTTGGGCACAGAATAAGACTCCTCGACGTTTTCCTGTGGGTCTTCTTCAACCTATTGCTAATGGTGAGCGTCCTTGGACACATCTTTCCATGGACTTAATTGTCAAGCTCCCTGTTTCCAATGGCATTACTGTTATCCTTATGGTGGTTGACCGTTTTTCCAAAATGTCACATTGCATTCCCTTGAAGAAGCTGCCTAGTGCTCAGGAGCTTGCTTCAATTTTTGCCCGGGAGGTCTTCCGTTTACATGGGTTACCCAAGGAGATAGTGTCGGACTGGGGTAGCCAGTTTGTCTCCAGATTTTGGCATTCCTTTTGTGCTCCAATGGGGATCCAGCTTTCCTTCTCCTCGGCATATCACCCCCAATCCAATGGGACTGCGGAACGGTCTAATCAAGCTCTGGAACAGTTCCTCCATTGCTATGTCTCAGATCACCACAATAATTGGTCTGAACTGTTACCTTGGGCAGAGTTTGCTCGTAATAGTGCTATTAATGCTTCCTCCAAATTATCCCCGTTCATGGCAAATTATGGGTTTCAACCATCCTTGTTGCCCAATTCATTCATGTCTCAGGGTATTCCGGCTTTGGAGGAGCATCTTTGGCAACTCCGTTCCATGTGGGTGCAGATTCAGGATTGCCTTCATCGTTCTATGCAGCGCCAAAAGTTCCAGGTCAATCGTAGGCGTCTGCCCGCGCCTTCCTACCAGGTTGGTGAGAGAGTTTGGCTGTCCTCCCGCAACTTGAACCTTCGTGTGCCTTCCAATAAACTTTCTCCCTGTTATGTTGGTCCTTTTTGAATACTCCAATGGGTCAATCCTGGGGCCTACTCTCTTGTCCTTCCTCCTGCAATGCGCATCTCCAATGTTTTTCATGCCTCCCTCTTGAAACCATTGGTTTGTAATCGGTTTACCACTGTGTTGCCTCATCCCCGTTCTATCTTTGTTGACAACCATGAGGAGTATGAGGTCAGCAGCATTATTGACTCTCGTATGTCCAGGGGCCGCGTACAGTATTTGGTTCACTGGAGGGGCTATGGTCTGGAGGAGCCTTCATGGGTACCCTCCTCTGATGTTCATGCTCCCGCCCTCCTCCGTGCCTTCCATGCCCGTTTCCCCAATAAGCCTTTTGTCCTCCCGCGGGGGAGGGGTCATTGAGGAGAGGGTACTGTCAGGGTTTTTTTCCTTCTCTTGTTTGCCATGTGCTGCTGGCAGCCATTTTACTCACCTTTCCTTTTATGGCCAGACTGGTGTTCATCATCAGTGTGAGACAGGATGCAGTCTCAGAATTGTAATGTCATCACTTATTATTTAAAGGGCCTCTGTTCATTACGCTTTGCCCTTGCGTTGTCTCAGACCTATTTGTGAGAGCTCCTGTTTATTACCTGGCTGTCTGACGTCCCTCCTGGTTCCTGATCCCTTGCTTGTTCCTGACCTCTGGCTTGTTCCTGACTCTGCTGTTCTCCTTGTTCCTGATTCTGGCTCGTCTGACTACTCGCTTTGGCTCCTGACTCGGCTCGTTTGACTACCAGCTCTGGTTTTGATTCCTGGCTTATTATTTGTTTTGTGGACTTTTTATTATTTTTTGCAATTAATAAAGGTGTGATTATTTTTGCACTTTTCGTCTCTGTCTGATTCCTGGCACCCTGACAGCAACACACTAAGCAGTTGATGGCTAAAATAGACGACCTGGAAAGCAGGTCCAGAAAAAATTATCTTTGCATTGTTGGACTCCCAGAATCCTTTCCAAATACACAGTTAGTGGAGTTCACAGAAACAACCCTGCCAACACTACTGGAGATGCCTAACTCAACTAAACCCTGTGTGGTGGAAAGAGCCAACAGGGTGGGAAACCCCAGGAGACAAGGGGATGGAAATCAACAGCCCCGCCAGGTCATGGTGAAGTATTTAAACTTAAAAGACAAAGTGTCAATCCTACAAGCCTACAGAAAGAAAGCTGCATTGGAGTTCAAGGGAAGGAGAATATATCTCTTTCAAGATTATTCCGCTAAAGTGGCGCTTAGAAGAAAATAATTCTCACCCTACTGTAAGCAACTTATGGAACAGGGCAGAACTGCAGCACTACTTTACCCAGCGTAACTACGATTACAGAAGGCCCACTTTTTTTGAATCCCCGAAATGCCTGCAAATGTAGTTACAGAAAGAACAAGCGCAACAACCACCAGATGATGGGGAGCTGCAGGAACCAGTGACGTGAAACCAGCTCTGGAGAGACAGAAGATTTACAACTATCTCAAGGACTAGGTCACACCTCTTATATCCTTTCAAGTGCAAAGCGGGGAGGGACATATGTATTGTGTTTTCTATTGCGTTTTATGTTTAACGTTACTGTTCTACATTTATTTTGTGGAGGGTGGGGGGGAATTGTATTCTCTCTGGTTAACACTGTCAACGGTAATCATTGTTTGTCTTCTCACCTCCCATAGAGATAGCAGTATCCTGCTTGGTTCCGGGGTGTCGCTCTCAGGTAACGAAGTAGAAAGCCATTCATGCCGTAAGTACTCTCTCACATACAAAACGAACACTAGCACAACACAAAACAATAGCCAAAAACTAAACACATGTTACTCGAAACACATTTAATCAGACTATCTCTGAGAATAATGAGGATTATCACTTGGAACTTATGAGGAATCACATCCCCAATTAAGAGAAGGGCCATACTCAGGCACCTAAAGCTTAAAAGAGTAGATATGGCAATTCTAAAGGAAACTCACCTAAACAAAATAGAGCACCAGAAACTTAAACAGGGTTGGGTAGGGGAGATAATTTTCACCCCATATGAAAGACAAAGAGCTAGAGGGGTGGCCTTCCTCTTTAGTAAACAGCTTGATTACGCTGTGTTGCAGACTATCGCTGACCCAGAGGGCAGGTATCTCATAGCGAAAATTCAGATGGGAGAAAACCAACTCATACTTTGTGGGGTATATGGCCCACAAACACAAAAAAAAGTATTCTTAAAACACCTTCAGACCCAGCTCCTACAATTTGCGGACCTATCTATCATAGCTGGGAGAGAATTTAATATAGCCCCTCACACACCAGCTGATAGATTTCAAAATCCAGAACTCACAGTACCCAAAACCAAACACTGGGCAATCTCCAAAAGGGAGACACTATTACTTAAGAATTTTAAATCAGCCCTGGCCTTAACTGACATCTGGAGGGAAAGATTTCCTGAAGCACGAGATTTCACCTGTTTACAGCCATCTAAATCCACACTATCACGTATAGACTTCTTCTTGATTTCAACCTCCCTCTGTCCCCAGGTCTCTGAGTCACAAATTGACCCCATCACCATATCAGATCACGGCTGGGTCACCCTCATAGTATCTGCCAAAAAACGTCCCAAAAAAGCCTGCAGGTGGACATTCCCCACCCATCTTTACCATGACCCAAATGTATGCAACTACCTGGTAGGAGAGTAGCACACATTCAGGAATATAAATGCCAACATCTCAACGACATCTCCCTGTTTTGGGATACGGCAAAAGCGGTGCTAAGAGGGGTGGTGATGGCATATACAGCAAAGTTAACCAAAAAATGCAGACAAAGAGGAGACTTACTCTTATGACAGATATTAAATACAAGGAATCAATACCTACGTAACCCAACTCCGTTAAACAGAAAGAAATATAGAGAGGTAAAAACACTCAGGGATACCCACATAATTCAAACATCCACTAGCGCACGCAACCAACTACAGGCAAAATTCTATGGATATGGAAACCGCACAGGGAAACTTCTTGTGAGAATAACCAAACTAGTCAGAAAACCCAACACCATAGTAGCCATAAAAAACAAACGGCTAGATTACGAGTTTTTGCCGGTAATGGTGTGCGGTGCTAACGCACACAGTTTTCCCTCACCACTCACCACAGACAACGCTGGTATTATGGGTCTTTACAAACCCGGCGTTAGCCGCAAACAAGTGAGCGTAGAGCAGAATTTAGCTCCACATCTCACCTCAATACCAGCTCTGCTTATGGTAGCGGTAAGCTGGAAAAACGTGCTCATGCACGATTTCCCCATAGGAATCAATGGGGCTGATTCTCCTGAAAAAAAGTCTAACACCTGCAAAAAAGCAGCGTTCAGCTCCTAACACAGCCCCATTGATTCCTATGGGGAAATACTTTTTATGTCTACACCTAACACCCTAACATGAACCCTGAGTCTAAACACCCCATATCTTACACTTATTAACCCCTAATCTGCCGCCCCCGACATCGCCGCAACCTACATTATATTATTAACCCCTAATCTGCCGCTCTGGACACCGCCGCCACCTACATTATACTTATGAACCCCTAATCTGTCGCCCCCAACATCGCAAACACCTACATTATAGTTATTAACCCCTATTCTGCCTTCCCCAATGTCGTCGCAACCTACCTACAATTATTAACCCCTAATCTGCTGCCCCCAACGTCGCCGCCACTATACTATACCATTGCAAAGTAATCAGCTGTATTACCTGTAAAAAAAAAAGACAATACCCCCCCAACATTACAACCCACCACCCACACACCCAACCCTACTCTAAAACCCACCCAATCCCCCCTTAATAAAACCTAACACTACCCCCTTGAAGATCACCCTACCTTGAGACGTCTTCACCCAACTGGGCAGAAGTGGTCCTCCAGACAGTCCAAAGTCTTCATCCTATCCGGGCAGAAGAAGTCCTCCAGACAGGCAGAAGTCTTCATCCAGGTGGCATCTTCTATCTTCATCCATCCGAAGCAGAGCGGGTCCATCTTCAAGACATCCGACGTGGAGCATCCTCTTCTTCCGACGACTAACACTAAATGACGGTACCTTTAAGTGATGTCATCCAAGATGGCGTCCCTTCAATTCCGATTGGCTGATAGAATTCTATCAGCCAATCGGAATTAAGGTAGAAAACATCCTATTGGCTGATGCAATCAGCCAATAGGATTGAAATTCAATCCTATTGACTGATCCAATCAGCCAATAGAATGCAAGCTCAATCCTATTGGCTGATTGGATCTTAGGTTAGGATTTATTTTACAGGTATATTTGTATTTATTTTAACTAGTCACTTATTAAATAGTTACAAATACATTTAAATAATTAATACATTTAATATAGTTGCGGGGATGTTGGGGGTGGCAGATTAGGGGTTAATAAATGTAGGTAGGTGTCGGCGATGTTAGGGACAACAGATTAGAGGTTAATAAAATTTAACTAATGTTTACGAGGCGGGAGTGCGTCGGTTTAGGGGTTAATATATTTATTGAAGTGGCGGCGATGTCCGGTCGGCAGATTAGGGGTTAAAAAATGTATTTAAGTGTTTGCGATGTGGGGGGGGGGGGGCTCGGTTTAGGGGTTAATAGGTAGTTTATGGGTGTTAGTGTACTTTTTATCACTTTACTTAAGAGTTTTATGTTACGGCTTTAGCCCATAAAACTCTTAACTACTGACTTTTAAATTCAGTAGGAGTCTTGACAGGAGAGGGTGTACCGCTCACTTTTTCCAAGACTTGTAATACTGGCGTCATGCAAATCCCATTAAAAAAATAGGATACGCAATTGACATAAGTGGATTTGCGGTATGCTCGAGTCGCGGAAGAAAAGTGAGCGGTACACCTGTACCTGCCAGACTCGTAATACCAGCAGGCATTAAAAAAGCAGCATTGGGACCTCTCAACCCTGCTTTTTAAGGCTAACGCAAGACTCATAATCTAGGCAAAAGAGACAGACATACACACTGCGTTTGTCTCCTATTACGCAAACCTCTACAGTGGACAAATTGACAAGACAGACAAAGAGAAATTCTGGCAAAGCATTCGTCTACTCCAATTGGATGACAATCAAATAGTGAGCCTTAATGCCCTGATTATGCCCATAGAGGTAACTCGTGCAGTGGAGGCATTACCTCTGGATAAAACTCCAGGTCTGGACAGACTCCCACGGGAGTTTTACAAGCTCATGAAATCAGAAAACAGACAACCTAACCGCACTTTTCAATGGGATATTGGGGGGCACGGTAAGGACATCGAACAGATGTCCAAACCTGACAGAGACCCCTTATCAACATCTTCCTACAGACCCATTTCCTTACTTAACTCGGACTACAAACTGTTTACCAAAAACACTGGCCAATAGACTAGCAGACATCCTACCCACAATCATACACAAAGACCAAGCAGGATTCATAAAAGGTACATCCTCAGTAGCAAATATGAGGAAGCTACAACTCATTTTAACCCCCTACTGGCTTAAATCCAACAATAATAATTCGAACACACTAGAAGAGGCATGCCTAGTACTTGTAGATGCAGAAAAAGCATTTGATAAGATATTATAGGACAATCTCAATACCACCCTAGACAAGTTTGTAATAAGAGGGCCCTTTTTAAATGCCATTCACACTATCTATAAAGATCCACAAGCGGCAATATTAATCAATGGTACACCATCTAATCCATTTGTACTCCAAAGAGGCACTAGGCAGGGATGTCCCCTGTCCCCCTTGCTATTCAACCTCGCACTCGAACCCTTGGCCCACAGGATCAGAGAGGAGACAGAGGGACTATGTGAGGGTGGGGAGACTGTCCACCTGTCTTTGTTCACGGATGACATGCTCCTATACACCCAGAGGCCTTGAACCAATATACCAAAAATAATGGAAATTATTACAGAATTTAGCAAAATTTCAGGGTACCAGATAAACAAATTAAAATCAGAACTATTATGGCTTAATAATAAGAACCCATCCCTACCCCAAATATCCAACTTCAAATTAGTCACCGACAAATTTAAATACCTAGGTATAACCCTTACCAAAGATCCTAGACAGTGGTACGACAACAACCTCGGACTCCGGCTTAGAGAGCTAAAGCAAAAGAGTAACTAATTGGGAGAACCTTCCACTTAGCCTTTCAGGCCGAATTGGACTGGTGAAGATGATTATTCTTTCTAGACCTTTATACGCCTTTACAGATATTACCAGAACTTATTCTGCCACTAACATCCTCTATTCTTAAAGTGACATTCCAAGCCAAAATTGGAATCCACATGGATACTTTTCAGTTTTTAGTAGTGGTCTAGTAGCGGGAGCGAGCTACATTCAGTCCAATGGCGTGATCAGGCGTGCTGTGACTAGCCAGCAAGCCCGCAAATCGCTTTGAAAATCCAAGACCCGCTCAGTAGAGCCTGGAGCGGAGTCCAACTTTACACTAAAAAAAAACTGGCAATGCCTTTAATTTATAAAGTTACAGCTAAGATAATGTTATATAATTCTGCACTATGTGCAGAATTAAATAACATTATTCTGTACGTTTACTGTCCCTTTCTCTGCACGTGCATGTGAAGCATAGCTAGATATTCTCAGTGCACCAGCATTTTAAATACTGCATCTGCTCAGAGAGCCAGTAGGGCTTGTATCATGTCAGCAATTAACAAATTGAGTTATCAGCAGATGGTACAAGCACCTTACGCTCTCTGAGCAAGTGCTGTGTTTAAAGTGCTGGTGCATGGTGCATACTTAAAAACACTTTTGAAACAGCTATAGCTTTTATTAGAAGCATTTTTGCTTATACATGTATATTTTAAAAATGCTTCTATTAAAAACTAAAATGTATCTATGTCAATTCCAATTTTGGCTGGAATGTCCCTTTAAAGGGTCACTGAACCCAATTTTTTTTCTTTCTTGATTCAGATAGAGCATGCAATTTTAAGCAACTTTCTAATTTACTTCTATTATCAATTTGTTTTCGTTCTTTGCTATTTTTATTAAGCTAATCTAAGCTAAGGAGCCAGACAATTTTTGGTGGGTGACAGCACTTGTTTATTGGTGGGTGAATTTATCCACCAATCAGCAAGAACAACCCAGGTTGTTCACCAAAAATGGGCCGGCATCTAAACTTACATTCTTGCTTTTCAAATAAAGATACCAAGAGAATTAAGAAAATTTGAAAATAGGAGTAAATTAGAAAGTTGCTTAAAATTGCATGCTCTGATCTGAATCACAAAATAAAAAAAATGGGTTCAGTGTCTCTTTAAGGATAGAGGATGTTAGTGGCAGAATCAAAGTATCCAATATGGAAAGTAACAAAGGGGAAATGCTACATAAAAGTCTACATATCCAAATGGAGATCCACTGCCAACAAAATGGCTGCCTAGTTGGTACATCTCAACACTTAAAGGGACATGAAACTCAATATTGAACTTTTATTATTTAGACAGAGCATACAATATTAAAAGTAATCCTGTTAGCAAATGTACTTTATGCTTTATAACATATAGTTGTAAGACAACAAAGAAGGCTCAGGAGCAGCAATGAACTACTGGGATTTAGCTTGTGATTGGTGGCTACACACATATGCCTTTTGTCATTGGTTCATCAAATGTGTTCATCTAGGGCCGAGTAGTGCATTGCTGCTCTGGAGCTGACTTTAAATGGCTATGAAACCCATTTTGTTTTTACTTCAGAGCATAACATTTTAAATGACTGTTCAATGTACTTATATTATCCTATTTGCTTAATTCTCTGGTATCCTTTGTTTAAGGCGGACCAATGCACTATTGGAAGCTGGTTGAATACATCAGGTGAGCCAATGACAAGAGGTATATGTGTGTATCAACCAATCAGAATCTAACTCCCAAAACAAATCACAAAAAACAAATATGTTTGTCAGCACAGTTGTTTGTTGATTCTAGCTGGCTGACAACAATGTATGCAGTTCTGAGGGTAAGCCCTCCCCCTACTTTTCTATTTCAAAGATATTGTTTCTATTCAAAGATATAATTAATCTATGTGCAATTAAGCTTTGACCATAATGTCCCTTTAAGATAAAGGAATCAATGCAAATTAGCTTTAAAAATATAAAAAAATATAATAATACCCAATAAAGTACAGCACTGGGTACTCAGATGTTTTCCTCTTTATTGTGTTTACTGAAAACTATGAAAATTATATGGACATAACACACAATGAAACTAAATAAATACTGCATCTTACAACACTAAAAGTTAATACCTGTGTACAAGTAATAAGTACAAGGAACTATGTAAAAGCAATAAGTACAAGGTTATCTCTTGTTTATACTTAAACATATCAAATGCATTTACAAAACGTCTTATCTATATGCAGACTAGCACCAAAACACCGGCTGACACACAAAGAGTTAATGCATTACAACAGTCAACACAAAAAGCCCTTGTAATTCAAACACCATATCTAATGTGCAGGTTGGTTTAGAAATCAGCTATTTGAGATTTGTCCCTCAATAAAGCTTTGTTTTGTAGTCATGGCTTAAATCATGGAATGCTGATATGGTATCTAAAACCAGATTACTATCTCTTCAAGGAAAGAATCTATTTGGATTGCAACTTGATTCTATTTTTTCCACTATTACTGGAAGTATGGGAGTGTTCCTTCCTCAAGACAAAAAGTCTAAGGAGAAATGTAAGGCTCCCAATCATTTTCGTTCCTTTCATCAGAACAAAGAACAGAAATCTACTCTCTCCCGTAAAGCCTCTGGGGCCTATCTATCAAGCTCTGAATGGAGCTTGATGCCCCGTGTTTCTGGCGAGCCTCCAGGCTCGCCAGAAACAGCAGTTATGAAACAGCGCTCACAAAGAACGTTGCTCCATAACCTGTCCGCCTGCTCAGAGCAGGCGGACAGACATAGCCGGAAATCAACCCGATCGAGTACGATTGGGTTGATTGACACCCCCTGCTGGGGGCCCATTGGCCGTGAGTCTGCAGGGGGCAGCGTTGCACCAGCAGCTCTTGTGAGCTGCTGGTGCAATGCTGATTACGGCAAGCATATTGCTCGCCGTATTCAGCGAGGTCTGGCGGACCTGATCCGCACTGTCGGATCAGGTCCGCCAGACTTTGATAATTTGGGGCCTCTGGCTCAACCTGAAGACCTTCTTCAAATTGGAATACATCCAAACAATATAAGAAGCCTAATCCAGCCCCTAAAACTGCATGAAGGTGCAGTCCCCAACCCAGTTCTTGCTGACATGATACAAGCCCCACTGGCTCTCTGAGCAGCTGCAGTATTTAAAATGCTGGTGCACTGAGAATATCTAGCTATGCTTTACATGCACATGCAGAGAAAAATGTTAAAGGGACAGTAAATGTACAGAATAACGTTATGTAATTCTGCACATAGTGCATAATTATATAACATTATCTTAGCGGTAACTTCATAAATTAGAAGCATTGCCATTTTCTTTAGTGTAAAGTTGGACTCCACTCCAGGCTCTACTGATTTCCAAAGCACTTTGCGGACATGCTGGCTAGTCACAGCACGCCCGATCGCGCCATTGGACTAAATGTAGCTCGCTCACGCTCTGGTCTAGTAGCGGGAGCGAGCTACATTCAGTCCAATGGCGTGATCAGGCGTGCTGTGACTAGCCAGCAAGCCCGCAAATCGCTTTGGAAATCCAAGACCCGCTCAGTAGAGCCTGGAGTGGAGTCCAACTTTACACTAAAAAAAAACTGGCAATGCTTCTAATTTATGACGTTACCGCTAAGATAATGTTATATAATTCTGCACTATGTGCAGAATTACATAACGTTATTCTGTACATTTACTGTCCCTTTAACATTTTTCTCTGCACGTGCATGTGAAGCATAGCTAGATATTCTCAGTTTGTTTTTTACTATTTTTAAATTATTTTTTTACTTTTTTTTTTTACCCCACATCCCCATATACAGTTAAAATATAAAAAAAATATAATAATACCCAATAAAATAAAGCACTGGGTACTCAGATGTTTTCATCTTTATTGTGTTTACTGAAAACTATGAAAACTATATGGACATACACAATTAAACTAAATAAATACTGCATGTTACCACACTAAAAGTTAATACCTGTGTACAAGTAATAAGTACAAGGAACTATGTAAAAGCAATAAGTACAAGGTTATCTCTTGTTTATACTTAAACATATCAAATGCATTTACAAAACTTCTTATCTATATGCAGACTAGCACCAAAACACCGGCTGACACACAAAGAGTTAATGCATTACAACAGTCAACACAAAAAGCCCTTGTAATTCAAACACCATTTCAATGTGTTCCTTCCTCAAGACAAAAAGTCTAAGGAGAAATTTAAGGCTCCCAATCATTTTCGTTCCTTTCATCAGAACAAAGAACAGAAATCTACCCCCTCCTGTAAAGCCCCTGGCTCAACCTGAAGACCTTCTTCAAACTGGAATGCATCCAAACAATATAAGAAGCCTAATCCAGCTATTAAAACTGCATGAAGGTGCAGTCCCCAACCCAGTTCTTCTGGTAGGGGGCAGACTAAAACTTTTTCAAGAATTTTGGTCAGAATCTGTCCAAAATCTCTGGATTCAGAACATTATTTCTCAGGGATATCAAATTTGATTCAGAATAAAACCTCCTATGGGAAGATTTTTTCTCACCCATATTCCAAGACATCCTGGAAAATATGATTGTCCCAGTTCCTTTACAGGAACAAATTATGAGATTTTATTCAAATCTCTGCATTGTTCTGAAAAAGGAAAATTCTTTCAGACCAATTCTGGATCTGAAAACTAAACAAATGTGTGAAAATTTCAACTATAAGGACTATTCTGGCCTTTTGTTAAGCATAGTCACTTTGTGTCCACAATAGATTTACAGAATGCTTACTTTCACATCCTTATCCACCCAGAACATTATCAATTTCTGAGGTTCTCTTTTCTGGAAAAGCATTACCAAATTGTTGCTCTCCCATTTGGCCTAGCAACAGCTCCAATAATTTTTACAAAGGTTCTCTGTGCCCTTCTATCTGTAATCAGAGTGCAGGGTATTGCAGTGTTTACTGATTTTGACAATATCTTGGTACTTGCTCAATCTTTTCATTTAGCAAAATCTCACACAAATCAACTGTTTTTGTTTTTTCAAATACATAGTTGAAGGATCAATTTACCAAAAAGTTCCTTGATTCCTTATACAAAGGTCCCCTTTTTAAGTTTCCAGATAGATTCAGTGCCCATAATTTATTCCCTAACAGAAAAGAGACAAATAAAAATGGTTTTAGCCTGTCTAAATCTTCAGTCTCTATCTTTCCTTTGAGTGGCTATGTGTATGGAAGTACTAGGCCTCATGATTGCAGCATCGGATGCAATCCCCTTTACTTGTTTTTATATGAGCCCTCTTCAACTGTGCATGCTACACAATGTTGCAAGAATTATACTCAAATATCACAACTGATATTCTTAGATCCCAATACACAACTTTCTCTGACTTGGTGGTTAAACCGCCACTTTATTCTTCAGGGGACTTTCTTTGCTCATCCTACCTTGTCTATAATCACCACAGATGCAAGTCTTACAGGCGTGGGATCTGTTTGGGGGTCTCTGACAGCAAAAGGAGTTTGGAATACTCAGGAGGCGAGGTTACCAATCAATATCTTGAAACTCTGTGCTCTTTACAGGGTCCTTCTGGCTTGGCCTGTTTTGAAGGAGACTTATCTCCATTTTCAGACAGCCAATATCATGACAGTGATTTATGTCAATCATCAAGGGAGAACTCAAAGTTCCCTAGCCATGATAGAAGTATCTCAAATCCTTTCTTGGGGGGAAAACAATTCCAGCCTCATTATTATTATTATTATTATTGGTTACTTGTAGAGCGCCAACAGATTCCGCAGCTCATCATTGTAATTCACATCCCATGGTTAGACAAATGGGAGGCAGATTATCTCAGTCTTCAGTCCCTAAATCCAGGAGATTGGTCTCTCCACCAAGATGTATTCTATCTGATTATACAACTTTGGGGCCTACCAGAAATAGATCTGATGGCTTCTCGTTTGAACAAGAAACTTCCCAGTTACCTTGCAAGGTTCAGGGATCCTCAGGCAAAGATGTTGGATGCTCTAGCAGTTCCTTGGTTTTACCAACCTGCTTATATCTTCCCTCCTATAGTCCTGCTTCCCAGAGTGATTTCCAAAATCAAAATGGAACAGTCATTTGTAATCTTAATAGCCCCAGCGTGGCCTCACAGGATTTGGTATGCAAATCAAGTCCAAATGTCCAGTTGACCATCGTGGCCTCTTCCTCTAAGGCCAGACCTTCTGTCTCAAGGTCCCTTCTTTTATCCAGACCTAAAGTCTCTAAACTTAATGGCATGGAAATTGAACGCTTAGTTCTCAATCATAGAGGATTCTCTGACTCTGTGATTAACACTATCATTCAGGCCGCAAACCTGTTTCTAGATAGATCTATCACAAAGTTTGGAAATCTTATATTTCATGGTGTTCTACACATAATTATTTCTGGCATTCTTTGAGAATTCCTTGGGTTCACCAGTTTGTACAGGATGGTTTAGATAAGGGTTTATCTGCCAGTACCTTGAAAGGACAAATCTCTGCCTTTCTGTAATGTTTCAAAGGAAAATTGCTAATCTTTCTGATATTGATTGTTTTGTTCACGCTTTAATCTGGATTAAACCTATTATTAGGCCTATTTGTTTTTTCTGGTCCTAAGAAAGGCCAGAAGACCTCAGCTATTTCTTTAGCCTCTTGAACTGTTTATTCACAAAGCTTATTTGGAGGCAGGTCAGTCTCCGTCTCAGAGAAATACAACTCATTCTACTAGATCGGTTGCCACATCTTGGGCTTTCAAGAATGAGGCTTCAGTTAATCTAATTTGCAAAGCGGCCACTTGGTCTTCTCTGCATACCTTTACTAAATTGTACCATTTTGATGTTTTTGCCTCGTCAGAAGCAGCTATTTGTAGAAAGGTCCTTCAGGCCATTGTTTCAGTTTGAAAATTGTGCCTTCAATTTGAGTTTTTTTTAGTCATAAAAGGACCTTTAGAATGCAAGAGCACTGTACACAATTGTATGCTTTCTAAAATATTCTATACCCTGCTCCTTCCTTTCTCTTTAGCACACAAGCCTGATTTGTGAAATCAAGACATTTTAGTTATGTATCCTTATAGCAAGACCCTGTATAGCTCTAGTGTAATATATTACCGATGTTTATTTTCTAAGAGTAGGACACTCATTTGTTTTCTGGGAAATCTAAGACACATGTGTTATATATATTTTTTTTTATAATGATTTTTATTGAGGTGAAAAGTTGGCATACAAACAGAAAAAAATTGCAGCAGTATACAATAGGAAATATAGAATTGCTTATAACGGGGTACAATGTGTGAATTCTAGGATAATAAACAGTACATGTGGCCTCAATCTCGCTAAGCAAGACGTAAGACATCTTCATCTGCCACATGGATAAAAGACAAGTAATACAGTAGTTCACGGTAATGCCAAAAAGAGAAAAAAAAAAGTATAGTACCTTCATATTTATCTAAGGGGCTGCTCTTGGGCCCCATAACAAACAATATTAAACAATTATAACAGAAGGTAGCTCCAAGGATAAGAGGCCCCTGTTGGACCTCATCATGAAAACCTCAAATTTTAGTATAGTTGCGCTATAGGATTGGTATAAAACGCACTTAAGTAAGTTAATCTAATTTGACAAGGTGGTATAATAATAGAAAACTGTAAGTAAGACTCTACAAAAAATAGTACTAAACAATCCTGCACAGCTTGGAGGCAAAAGTAGTATCAATAAAAATTTGTAGTGCAAGATATAATTGTAGAAAGGGGAAAATAAGGTGTGGTATTGACAAGAAAAACCACATAATTCACTCTCCTAGAAATAGGAGGTATATTGAGGTATATTGAGGGGGGGGGGAGGTGGTAAGTTACATACGGTGGACAAATTGCGAAATAGGGGATAAATTATGTATACATAAGTGGGATAGTCAATGTTGTATAACACTGTAAATTATATGTATAAGAAAGGAAGGCAAGATGTGATATAGGCTAGATCGATCGCTCCATTCAACCTCCTAAATTAAGAGGAATATTATAAAAAAGAAAAAGGAATGGGTGGGGGGGGGGGGAGGTGGGGGGTATATTAGATGTGTAAGTGTGTTCATAGCGTCTAAATTGGGACAATGTCTCGAATAATAAATGGGAATAATAATAATGCAGGACCTGCCTGCTCTAAAGACCCTGTATTAAACTAAGGTATGGTATTGGTTAGGGAAACCATACAGCCCACCCCCATGAAACATAAGTTATGACCCGATGGGAGAAGGTGATAGGAAAAGTATGGTAGGCAAAATAGATAAGTGAAGCGCCCCAGCTAGTCTGGGAGAAGCACTAGAACCTGGGCTATATAGGGCCTTCAATGAAGGGCTAGTTGAGAAATGGGTATTTTTGCCTAGCACTCGGGTTCACATAAATCATTCCCCTTGTAAGGGATTGTTAGCCAGAATGTAATAGAACAGGACTCAATGCATCAGCAGGATGCGGCAGAATGTAGATTATGAAAGCAAACAGGGTATTAGTGTGTCCATATCTAAACACGGTGTAACATAGTTAACTCTACTGGCCGGGTACGAGCCCCATACCCGGCACAAGTATGTCTTAGCATTAGGTAAATACCCAATGACTAGAGGGGAAACATGCGTCACTTGCTGTGAGGTTTAAATGCAACATGCTACGCTAATCATTGTGATACTAGAGGTTACTTTTGTGGACCCCAGGGGCTGGATAGTTAGTGTGATCATAAGTGCAGTCAACGGCAGTAGATATGGTTAGGTGAGCAATCTATTCTTGGGTTATGAGGCATTGCTGTTATTATCATATTGAGGAGCATAAAAAAAACTGATGTGGGGTACCAACAAGACAATATAACAGTTATAGAATATAGTACATCACACCATGTACAGAAACAAACACCCAGTATGTGTACGGTCTAAGCCTCGTGGTCTAATTCACAGGAGCACAACATATATACTAAATTGGACAGCCACTATATGTTAGTTGCGGTAATATTAGACCAGTTCAAACAGTTAGAAACACATTGTTATTATAAGATATGAAATTGTCTGTGAGAAAATTGCGAGTATTACAGAATACGGCTCACGACTAGAGCTTGTAGATAGTCAGTGATATTAATTGGGCTCTGGATCTATGAAAATGCATACCAAAGCGTTAAGCTAAATTTATCTTGTTTGTGGGAAGGAGACTGAAGAAAATATACGCTGTAGAAGCCAGTGCTACTGGACAGTGTGTGATAAAATGGCGCCGCCTCGGCCGCAGGCAACGCCTATGTTAAAAGCAGACATGTCTCAGCAGCCATACCGATTCAATATGAGTATTACATATATGTAAGTCTACACCTAGCAGTTCCCCAACAACTAAAATGTGCCAAATACTAGTAGGGGTTAATAAAAGAAATGAGGGATCTCTGCTATAAACGTCAGCATGAGGTGTTTGTTATTGATGACCTCCTTAAAGAAAGTAAAATTAGAGGAACATTAAACAGTGTGTACAAAACTGTGTAACAAATAAACAGCACATGTAAAACGGCAGACTATTTAACTGTAATCAAGCTATGTATGAAGACACCATTTACATATTCAGTAATATGAGAAAGTCCTGTGCTTTGCAGGGTCTATCATGCAGTGAAACATGCCTACTATATAATGCATTAAAACTAACAGGGGAGAACCATAATACATCCCATGTATGAGTATATGTATAAATATCACTTATAGGGGAAATGTCCATCCCACCAACAGAGTATCCCAAAGGGTTAAATAGTCCAAGGAGTTCAGTCTCTCGGCCGGTTTCTTGGTTCCTTGATGGCTGCTGTGTGCCTTCATAAGCATAGGGGTGTTTGTGCATGACAGATAGAGAGCTCTTATAAGGCTTGGTAGTAACATAGATTTGGAGGAATGAGAACGCTTAGTAGAATAAGCACCTATGTATTAAACCTCTAGAATGTTGATATATAACAAGGAAGTTTTAGTCGCTGCAAAAGTCCATAATAAGTGCAAAGGGCTTAGTAGATTTCAGGGTTAACCTTTTAGCCTATGCCTCTAGGTATCGAGCAGCAGGGTTGTCGGGCCGATGGTGTGATGCATCTGGCCCGAAGCCAGAAATAACTGGGCTTGAGGTAACTCCGATGGCGGCTATGTTTGTGCAGGCTTTCCTCTCCAGTGTACCACGCTAGCCAGCCGAGTAGGTCTGAATGCACAGGGAGGTAGAGGGCTGCAATGTCATCACATCTGTACTGAAGCTCGCATAAGATCCCTTCTGACATGTGGGTCACTAGCGATGTCTCTCTCAACTTACACAGTGCTTTCCCCGGGGGCCCTCCAGTAACATGTTGAAGTGACTTAGGCAATAGTTTCGCTCCTCTATAAGTCTCAGCCCGTTGTAATGCGGATGGCTTAGGGACTCCGGCTAGTGTGTCCTGGTGATTTAGCTCAGCTATTATCCCTGCAGCGCAGGGCAGTAGTGGACTTGCTGCTTGAGGCTCCAAAGATGGCGACAGCCGCGGGTGTTGTACGCCTGTTGCGCACTTCACTTCCCAGTGTGGTAGAGTGACCAGAGCAATAGTGTGAGCAATGGGGATCTGAAGAGGAACAATCCTCTCTACCATACAAGCTCCGACATAACTGCCCAACAACTCCTTAATTTGCGCGATGATGAGCTCGGCCACATTGTCCTCCATTTGGGGTGCTTGCATGGGGCAGAAAGTAGGGACCGCCAAGGTAGATAGCGCTACTAAAGTGACTCCCAAATAGCAGAAAGACACCTTTCTAGTTGGGTCTCCGATGTGGGATAGAAATTAGCAGATTAGGGCATAGATCTATTTAGAAATTATTAAATAATATAGGAGCTCTTGGAATATGCGTCCTTTCTCAGCGAGAGTTGGCTCCGCCCCCCCATGTGTTATATTTTAATATTAATGGTTGAACTTAATTTAGAACAATAATAATAATACAGTTGTCAGCTGAAATATGGAAGGATGCATGGTGTCATACGAAATAGGTAATTAATCTTCCTTAACGAGGTGATGAGTAATAGAAATTTCTCAATACTTTGATCCTAGGAACCAGAAATTAAGTCTGGTATAGTGTATAGTGTTTGTGTGGTCAATATAGAGGGTATAGTGTTTGTGTGGCCAATGGGCATTATTTGGGCAAAATTGAGTGGTTGTTGGTTGATCATAGGGGTCAGGACTACAGGGTCTTGGCTATCTCAGTCAGACCATCACTGATCTTATTAGTAGATTGTAGAAGCAGGAAGAAAGTTAGGACTCAAGAACCAAACTTTTAACAAAGCAATGTCCTACGACATGCAGGATACTTGGAACCTTTGTGTACTGTTGTATTTTATGATCCTAACAAAGCTAATCATTTATAAGCCAGCTCATGCTATTTATCACACTGAGGGACATAACAAAACAGTATTGTAAAACATAAATTAGTCTGTAATGTGGTCCACTCCAAGTCATATGAGAATGCTCACAAAATGCAAAACAAACAATATCTCCACAATAAAGTATTATAACTTACCAATACAGCATCTGATCCTGTACATCTAATTACACACACAGTAAAGAATACTAATAAAATACATATATAAAGAATTATTATAACATATAGAATAACAGTGTTTCTAAAACTGGTATACACCTGTCACCACAACCCTGCTAGGTCAATGCTAAGTGTTGCCAAGGGAACATTTCATCACAAGGAATTTAAAAATAGAAAACATCTCCACTGGTGGTTAAAGGTAAAATGGTTTCACTTTTAGGTAACAAAAATGGTTTTATTATTAAAGCAGCTGAGGAAATATGTGAGAGAAGATACAGTAAATATACAGTATTTAGAAATTGGGATACAAAGATATTTAGTTAAATGTTAATGACTACAGACCTTTTACAATCTAAAAGGGAATGATATAGGTTGGACTTACATGCTATATCAACATTGGTATATATATTTGTACAACACACAAAGAGGACCTTAAACTTGACCTTAAACTTTAATAGTTCCCTTTTTAATAGTATGTTCTGTTTCCAAAACATTCCCATTGTAAGAGAGCAAATGAACCCCTCCTAGAAAGAGGTTAAATGGATATTGACTAAAACAGAATGTCTAAATGAAAAGCTCTGTTTAAACATATTAACATATTTAACACAAAGGTCAAAATTTTACTTTTACTATTCAGCTAAAGCATGCAACTATCCAATTCACATCTATTATAACATATCCTTTGTTAAAGAATAAACTCTATTGGGAGCTAGCTGAGCACATCTGATGAACCAATGACAAGAGGGATATTTGTGCAGCCACCAATCACCACCTAGCTATAATCTTCAACAAATAATCAAGAGAACAATACAAATTTAGTAATAGAAGTAAATTTGAAAGAAATAAAATTGCATGCTCTGTCAGAATCATGCTTTCAAACTACCTAGGTTCATATAGAGTATGCAATTTTAAGAGACTTTTCAATTTACTTCTATTACCAATTTTACATATGTCTCTTGGTATTTTTTATTAAAAAGCATACCTAGGTAGTCTTAGGAGCAGCAATGCACCACTGAGAGTTATCTGGTGATTGGTGCCTACACACTTATGTCTCTTTTCATTGGTTCAACAGATGTGTTCATCTAGGTACCAGTAGATCATTGCTGCTTAGAGCTGACTTGTGATAACTATGTGGTTATTTAAAGGGACAGGAAACCCCAAAATTTCCATTCATGATTTGGATTTAACATACAATTTTAAACAACTTTCTAATTTACTTCTATTTTCAAATTTTCTTCATTCTCTTGTTATCCTTTGCTGAAGGAACAGCATTACACTACTGGTGGCAGCTAGCTGAACACATCTAGTTAGCCAATCTCAAAAGACAAATGTGTGAACGCACCAATCAGCAGCTAGCTCCCACTAGTGTAGGATATGTGCAAATTCTTTTTCAACAAGGGATACCAAGAGAACAAAGCACATTTGAAAACAGAAAGGTCTTAAAATGACATGCTCTATCTGAATCATGCAAGTTTAATTTTGACTTTCCTATCCCTTTAACCCCTTTGTAATGGTGTAATAATTAAAGGGACTACTCCAGAATTTTTATTGTTTAAAAAGAAAGATAATCCCTTTACCCATTACCCAGTTTTGCATAACCAACACTGTTATATTAATACATTTTTTACCTCTGTGATTACCTTGTATCTAAACCTGCCCCCTTATCTGAGTTCTTTTGAAAGACATGCATTTTAGCCAATCAGTGTCCCCTCATAAGAAACTCCATGGGCGTGAGCACTATGCTATCTATATGGGACACATAAACTAATGCCCTCTAGCTGGGAAAAGCTGTCAAATGCATTGAGATAAGAGGTGGCCTTCAAGGGCTTAGAAATTTGCATATTAGCCTATTGAGGTTTAATTTTCAACAAAGAATATCATGAGAACAAAACAAATTTGATGATAAAAGTGAATTGGAAAGTTGTTTAAAATTACATGCCCTATCTGAATCATGAAAGTTTAATTTTGACTTGACTGCACATTTAAATGCCCTAGCACATTAGAGCATGTTTTTATAATTTTATTTCCCTTTAAGTTACTGTTTTTTTTTTTTTATTGATACCAAACAAGAGGAATGAATGTTTCTGCAGAGATTACTCAAAAATCATTTGCTTACTGGTTGATAAGGAGAACTCCATCAGCTCTGTCAATAAATAGAGTCACACCTACACCAGCATAAAATCAAAAGATATTATTTGAGAACCTGAGAATACTGAAAAATATATATTCAGAACTGGGGTGTTTCAATTTTTGCAATGTACAGGTCAAAGTTACAGTTGCCACATTTTTCTAATTGTTTTAAAGGAATTCCAAATATATGACCTATTATTTTAGAAGCAGATCCACTGTTAGATATAGCAGCTGTATGTATTAGAGATGTGCATTTGACCTTCGGACGAAAGCAAATTCATTATTGAGTATTTTGATATACGAGCAGCAGAATACATTATTGGACAAAATGGTCAAAAAACGACTGATTGGTTGATGAAATTGATTCATTCATGCACTTTGGGACAAAAAAGTGCAGGAATGGGGGGAGTGGTCATTTACTCTTTGTAATAATGTACAGGGAGTCTTACCATTCATTTGTCCATTGTTCACTGCCTAGTCCTGCCATAGTATTAATGACTGATGTTAGGGACAGCAGGTCTGTCACTTCATGCTGGATTTTAGTTTTTAACTTTGAAAAATAGGTTCTTTCAATTTTTCAATTCCTATAATGTAAGATTTTTGTTGATATTAATTGTCTATACTAGCTGTTCCATTGGAAATAACGGTAACAAATACAAATCTACTATTTTTCCAAACCGAATACCTGCATTGAAGAAATTCGGCTGAACCGAACATTTGAAAAAAAAATCTGAAACAAAACTAATTTTTCACCCATTCACATGTCTACTATTCATAAAGTCTTCATCCAGTTGATGGCAACAGGCTGGTGTGTATCCCATCTCCCAAGAAGCCAATCAATCTCAAAAGTTATTGGAACAATGGCTGATTTCTGATTGCAGCTGCATCGTCTAATACAAAGATATACAATCTGATAATAACAGTGAATATGCAATGGATGCAAAAACATTAAAGTTCTCATTTTTTCAAAAGTAATTCTAACTGAATATGTTAATCTAATGATTCAATTGCATTGCTTACCA